>NC_047677.1:15337884-15487884 GCF_011762505.2 Arvicanthis niloticus
GGCGCTAACAGAGTTTTATTTTATTTTAATAATATTTTGGGAGGGGTGCAGTGATAGGGATATAAAATAATAAATTAATTAATTTAAAATAATAACATTTTTGTTTATTTTTTGTTTGCTTGTTTGTTTTGTAGACAGGTTCTATATGTTTGTAGTGCACAGAGGCCTTGGAATCAGAGGATCTGAGACAGAGCCATGATGCTGTCTCGGCCTCCTCAGGGCTGGGGTTATAAGCATTCTCCACCATGCCAAGCCAATGCCTCAGTGGTATCTTGCTTTGTTTTGTTTTTTTCTTTGTTTGGTTTTTCTGAGACTAAGTTTCTCTGTATAGCCCTGGCTGTCCTGGAACTCACTCTGTAGACCAGGCTGACCTCGAACTCAGAAATCTGCCCACCTCTGCCTCCCAAGTGCTGGGATTAAAGGCGTGCACCACCACTGCCCAGCTGCCTCAGTGGTATCTTAATAGTTATGATTGTTAGTATTCTGTCTAAACTCCACCTCCACAGTTACCTAGCAATAGCCAGGTATGTTCCTCCCCACAGTTACCTGGCAATAGCCAGGTAGGCCTGGCCCACTATAAAAGGGGCTGCTTGATCCCTCCTCTCTCTCTTAATCTCTTACTCTCTTACCCTCTTAATCTCTTACCCTCTTGCCTCTCTGTCCCCTCCCCCGCTTCCTCTCTCTCCACGTGGTCATGGCAGGCCTCTACTTCTCTATTCCTCTGCTTTTTTGCCTCTCTCTCTCTCTCTCTCTCTCTCTCTCTCTCTCTCTCCCTCTCTCTCTGCCTCTACTACCCTCCTGGCTCCCCTCCCCATGCCCTCAATAAACTCTATTCTATACTATACCAGTGTGTGACTGGTCCCTCACTGTGGGGACCCGACAGAAGGCGGCTATCATCCTTGCAGCCATCTTGAGCCATATACCCTGACAAGAAACTTGTTTACAACAGCCTACAACAGCTGAGCATACTCTGATAACATCTTGCTTTAGATACCCAGGATCTTCCCTTGGGTGTGTGAGACTTAAAGGTGTGTGACTTAAGGTCATGACTTAGAGATCAGATTTAGAGACAAGACCTAAGGGCACGACTTAAAGGCCTGGCTTAGAAGTGAGACATATAAAAGGCGAGAGGCAGACAGAAGAAATTATTATTAGGTATTAGGCACTTAGCACTTGGAGAAAGAACTTGGAACTGGGAAAGTGTAGGCCGCCGCCCCGACTCGGCTGGTCAAGATGGCACTGGCTTCCGGTATGATCTACTGGTAAACAAGTGCACTGCGCATGCGATCATCCTTGGGCCAACTCAGTTTGGCACCAACCCCTCCCGAGTGGGATATGCTAATGAAACACTGCAATCTGACCAATCGCGCACCTCCACGTGCACCCCCCACCCCCCACCAAGGCTGAGCATATAAGCAGCTCGCTCCGGGTGTTCAAGGTCCCCAGGTAAATGATGAATGAAGCACTTCAATAAAGGTGTTGAGAAGGATCCAGTTGCTCGCGTCTTTCCTTGCTGGTCAAGGGGGGTGTGACAGGAAAGAGACTAGCAACTGGGACTAGGATTAGGTGCTAGGAGCTAGGGGCTTGGAACTAGGGACTTGGAGAGAAAAAGAGAGACTGCAGAATAGAGGGGATTGAATCACACTTTGTCTGGTCTCCGTTCTTTGTGTCTGTCCTCACTCTTTTGCTGAACCCCAACCCAAGGACCGGAGCAGCCTGGGGCAGTGCGGGCTCTAACAATTTAGCTCCCAAGGCTTTTGGCAGTGCAGGTCCCAACATTTTTGATAGAGCGGTCTTCAACATTTTTGGTGCCCAGCATGGGGCAGCTCGGGCTGCAACACCTCATGGGAAGAGATGCCTCTACATGGGTCCGCTGAGACATCCCCTTCCCCATACCTCTCCACACACCCACAGAACATACTCTCTTTATCTCTTTATCTTTTTATAAGCACTTCAATGATTCTATTTGGTTCTACTGTTTCTTCTTGAATACGTGTGTGAGATTCCAGTGGCTAGGAAGGAAGCAGGAAGGTAGTGGGTAAACAGGAGAAACTATAATGTTCCTTAGTGACAGTGGGTGACCACAATTTATAACTGTGTGTTATATTTTCAATAAAAAACTAAAAGAACAGTTCATAAACTATTCTTGTCAGGTTTTCTCGTATTTTTTTGTCAATATTTTGGGAGGATTGCGGCAATTTGGATATAAAAATTAATTTAAAAATAATATTTTTGTTGTTTTTTTTTTGTTTGCTTGCTTTATTTTGTAGACAGAAGAGGAGGAGAGAATTGCTGTCATGTTTACTGATGCTAGGTCATGGGTCTGAAGACCCCCATACTCAGGAGACCCTTCCTCAAGCCTCCGGAAATTGCGACCACCCAAAAATCACAAGAAACCATACCTGGATGCAATCAGCAGAGGTTTATTAGGGGAGGAGCCGGCGGTCAAAAACGACAAGCTCTTTAGCTCCAAGAGCAGGGTTTTTGGCTCCGTCTGGTGGGTTAAAGGGTCTTTTATAGCATGGGGGGGGGGGGAGGGAGGCATTTTCATGCGCTTACACATGAATGGTTGCATTTTCGCACACTTACACATGATTGGTTGTTTTACAAATTTTGAACATAGCACTGGGAAGACCAAGGGAGGGGTAACCAAGAACAGTGGAACATTTCAGAGAATCTAGCCCAAATGATAGCATCTTTATCTGTAGTCAGGAATGCCTTCCTGCCTTGGGCAAGGCTTGGGGAATGTAATCCAGCAAGTGTCCTTCACCTGGAATGTGAAGGCCTGAAATCTTATTTTCAGTTCCGAGTTCTGTAAGGCGAAAAATCTACACATATTTCATAAAATGGCCTTTATAATTTTTCACTCTACAGGTCCATCTTGTAGTCATGGTAAGTGTGGTGGGAAGGTTTTCGTCTTAAAATATGTAAAAGCCAGCGCGAGGAGACGGTTCAGCCACTAAGAGCACTTGCTGCTCTCAAAGAGGACTCAGGTTCAATTCCCAGCACCCACATGGTGTCTTACCACCAAGTGTCACTCCAGCTCCAGGGGGTTCAGGCATTTTGGCAAGCAGAACCCTCATACACAGAAAAGTTGTAGTAATGTTTAAATGTGAGAAAGATGACATGCTATACAATGTGGCACATTATTACGGCTTAATTTTTCTGATGAATACAGTTGGTTGGTATTTTGTTTTACTCGAGACAGAGCCATGATAAATGTGGTCCAAGAATGTGTGCTATAACCAACTTCACCTAGAACTCTGGCTTCTCCTGTCTCAGCTTTCTGAGGGCTAAGATTAAAGGCATGACCCACCAGACCTGGCCCCCACCAGCCCTGCCCCCCACCAGCCCTGCCCCCCACCAGCCCTGCCCCCCACCAGCCCTGCCCCCACCAGCCCTGCCCCCCACCAGCCCTGCCCCCCACCAGCCCTGCCCCCCACCAGCCATGCCCCCCACCAGCCCTGCCCTCACCAGCCCTGCCCCCCACCAGCCTTGACCCCACCAGTCCTGACCCCCACCAGCCCTGACCCCACCAGCCCTGCCCTCACCAGCCCTGCCCTCCACCAGCCCTGACCCCACCAGCCCTGCCCTCACCAGCCCTGCCCCCACCAGCCCTGCCCCCACCAGCCCTGCCCCCACCAGCCCTGCCCCCACCAGCCCTGCCCTCCACCAGCCCTGCCCCCACCAGCCCTGCCCCCACCAGCCCTGACCCCACCAGCCCTGCCCCCACCAGCCCTGACCCCCACCAGCCCTGACCCCACCAGCCCTGACCCCACCAGCCCTGACCCCACCAGCCCTGACCCCCACCAGCCCTGACCCCACCAGCCCTGCCCCCACCAGCCCTGCCCCACCAGCCCTGCCTCCACCAGCCCTGCCCCCACCAGCCCTGCCCCCCCAGCCCTGGCTCATTTGTTTTCCTTTATCTAAAGCACATTTTTTAGTTTGTCTCTAAAGGACTATTAGGGTCTTGGGATCATTCAATAAACTAAGTTTTTCTTCACATGCCCTAAGACGCCCAAGAAACTTGTAGTGAGCAGGTTTGTATCTACAAAGCCCCAAGGGCAGGGAAGGAGTCACCTGGGAACAGAGAGAGTCGGGGAGGCACAATTCAGATAGTCTCATTGTCACATGTACATTCTGACCATTATTTACTTTGTATGAATACGTGTGGTGGAGGAGTGTGGTGGTTTGAATATGCTTGGCTCACGGGAAGTGACACTATCAGAAGATGTGGCCTTGTTGGAGGAAGTGTGTCACTGTGGGCCTGGGCTTTGAGGTCCTGTGCTGTAGGCAGCTGACCTGACAGACCTGACGGCTGGAAGGCACCGCAGGTCTGTCAGCTTGAAAAGCGGTGGCACTGCTGCCACTTCAAAGCTGCTACCCGTTTTTTCTTACGGCGCAGCTGCCGACTCAAGGCTGCCAGCCGAGAGAAGCAGCGCCCCAGCCTCAAAGCGGCTGACAGGCTGACATTCGCCCATCAGCCGCTGAGGCAACGATCCAAGATGGCGGCTACTCAAGGCTTTCAGGTAGAACTATCGTGCACTGCGCATTAGGAACTTGACTCCAGCCCCTCCCAAACGGGGCATGCAAATGAGGTACAACTAGGGTACCACGAACCTGGCCAATCACCCCGCCCGGGCGGGGTATACTAATGAGCATGCTAATGAGTCATTGCAAATTGACCAATCGGACACCTCCATGTGCTTTGCCACACCCAGGGCTGGGGGTATATAAGTAGCCCATTCTGAGCATTCCAGTTAGGCTCTCCCAGAAACCTAAAAGAGCGCTTCCAATAAAGGCTGTTGAGAAGAATCCGGTTTGTCGCGTCTTCCTTGCTGGACAAGTGGGGCGCGACACTGTGCTTAAGCTCCACCCAGTGCAGAAGAGTCAATGTTCTCCTGTTTGCCTTTTGGCTTCTCCAGCACCATGTCTGCCTGCACACCGCCATGCTTCCCGCCATGATGATAATGGACTGAACCTTAGAAACTGTAAGCCAGCCCCAATTAAATGTTGTCCTTTATAAGAACTGTCCTGGTCCTGGTGTCTCTTCACAGCAAAGGAAACCTTAACTAAGACAAGGAGTGTGAGTCACAGAACAAGTCGAGGTCAGAGAATGACGTCCCTTCCCAGGGACTGAACTCAAGCTATAAAGCCAAGGTGGCCAAGGCCTTTGCCCACGGAGACCTCTCAGTGGCCCATGACTTGTGCAGCTTTTAAAGTGTTTTGGTGGTGTACTTGGTTTTGCACTATTTAGACTCAGTTCAAACTGGAAAAGAAAGAAATCACTTTTGAAACTAGCCGAAGAAGAGCTGGACACAGTAGTGCACAGCCGTAATCCCAGCACTTGGGAGGAGGGGCATGAGGAGCTCAAGGCCTTCCTAGATACATAGCTAGTTCAAGGCAGCATGAGGACCATGGGCAGTCTCCTAGAACTCACGTGGAAGGGGCAGGCTAGGTGGCTGTGGACTTAGAGGCGGGTGATCACTGGGGCTCACCAGCTAGCTGGCCTAACCTAACCAGTGAACCGAGGGCTGTGGTGGTTTACATGACAGTGTCCCCACAGGCTCATATATTTGAGTAGACTGTTCCCAGTTGGCAGAACTGTTTGGGAAGGCTTAGGAGGCGTGGTCTTGATGGAGGAGGTGTGTCACTGGGTAAGCTTTGAAGTTTCCAAAGTCCACACCATTCCCAGTTGTCTCTGCTTCACATTTGTGGACTGAAATGTCATTCAGTTGCTGGTCTAGTGCCAGGCTAATGGCCATGTTCCATGTTCCGTACCACAATGCAGACTCTAACCAACCTTGGAAACTGAAAGCCCCAAATAAACTCTTTCTTCTATACACCTTCTAAGACACCTCGGTCATGGTGTCTTAACAACAGCAATAGAAAAATGACTGGCTCTTAGGACCCCAGTTTGTTCTCTGGATTACAGACAGATGATGGACAGACAAATAGACACACACACAGGGGTGGGGGTTGTCACAAGAAGAGCTAGCTGCGGTAGATCATGCCAGTGATCCCAGCACTGTTCAAGGTTAACCTGGGCTACACAGTCTAAGCCAGCTAGGACTATGTAGTGAGACACTGTCTCAAAAAATAAAATAAGGCCTGGCATAACAGTGCATGCCTTTAGTCCCAGCATCCTGGAGGAAGAGGCAGGATGACTTCTCTGGGTTCAAAGCCAGCCTGGTCTACATAGCATGTTCCAGGTTAACCAGGACTACATAGTTAGATCTCAAAACAAAAATAAATAAAATAAAATGAAGCAAGGAAATAAATGTCACCATTTGCCCTTCCAAGTCTCCACTCTGGGTTAACAGGGACAGGTTAATCAGTGAGGAGTTAGTTTCATCTCTTTTTTTTCTCTCTCTCATGTTTAATTGTTTGGCCCTGGACAGAGGCTCCCAGCGCTCTGCTTCTCTGTGTTTTGCTCGTGTTTACTACTCAGACTCAGACCCGTGCCCTGATTCTCCTTAGTAAAAACGAGGTGCCAAGGCTTCCAGAGGAGCCAGGCTTTCATTCAAAGCCACAATCTCCTTAGTCTTAGTCTACCTGCTGGGCTGGCTTTGCAGCTCAGCTGGTAGAGTGTTTGCCTGGTGCACGCAAAGGCCATCCTCAGCAACAGAGTTTGAGAACAGCCTCATGTGTGAGACTCATTTCAAAGGTGGGAAAGGGTGCCATCACCCGCCGAAGACCGAGATGTCAAAATGTTAGAGGCAGAGGCTTGTTTAAAAGAAAGCCAAGGAAGATTCTGGACTTTGGATGCTCTCTGGAGCAGTCAAGCAACAGGTGGGGTCAACTAACAAAAGCTTCCATCTGTTTTCTGTAGCAGCTGCTGATGGAGAGGAGGGAATCAGATATTCCTGACCCCACATTAGCTGGACCACAGGGCTGAGAGAGGATCCCGGGGCCTAACAGGACTGTGCCTGGTCAGCATTTTCCCCAACGCTCTCCACTTTAACGCCACCTCCGGGATGCCACCTCCATTTCACCGTCTCAGACAGTCCTTTTCTTTAAGTATCTTCTGCCTTCCTCTACCCATTTATTTGGTGATGAAATTCTTCATTCCTTAAATTCTTGAACTTCCATTTTCTTCCACCAGGGGTCGCGTTCTTTCTTTTTCAAAGGCGAATACAGACCCCCACGGAAGTGAACTTAGCCCACGATATCCCTTTCTGGAGGTGTCAGAGATCGTGTGAGGGTCCGAGTTTGGTGAGTGGAGAGGAGGGTCGACAAAAGGGAAGTTGGCCCCCGTCTGTGTCACCGACAACGCCAGTTCCCTGCACATATGAGAGGTTTGCACTGGACCAAGTCAACCCTGTTGGGCATATCAGGAAACCCAGGGACCGAACTCAAAGCGAATACCTAGGACTTGGGGCGCAGGGGGCGGGAGGAGCAAGATTCTTATGGGAAGCCTGAGAGTCCAGCCCACTTCCGTCCAGGCTAGGATAGAGGAGGAACTCACCTCTCCTGGGTCAAACTAAGGCCATTAGGGGAGAAAGTGGTAGTGTCTGGCGGAACCTCAACTCCTGGTCCTTGAAGGTTTAGACCATTTCCATCCGACGTGGCCTCGGGTCATCGCACCAACGGATGGCTGCGCTGGGTGCGTGCAGCTACATCCTGCTTCGCTGAGGACCAGGGCCAGTAACCGGTCTTCAGAAGCCTTTCTTCTTCCTGTGTGTTTCTTCGCATTTGAATCCCTCTGGCTACAAACCAAGAGAGGCGCCCAAATGTAAAAGTCAAGTCGAATTAAAGCGTATTGTGGTTTGTGCGCTCCCAACGCCCCCCACCCCCTTTAAATTGTGTTTCAAAACAACATGGTGACTTTTGGACAAGATTTTTCTGTTTCACCCACACCACAATGGAAATGCGATGAATGCTACTGGTGAAATATTTGGTTGTGTCAAATTCAGTCCCGAAGGCTGGCTTGGGCCAGCACTGGTGCTGCGCTTTGTGTTATGTTCACGGAGAAGATATTAATTAAAAGAAATACATGATTAAAAAGTAATGAGTTGAATAAAAATTATCTCAGCTCATTTTCTGATTATGTTAATTGTTAAAAACCCTTCAATCACGCCGTTGCAGTCAATGGGCTTTAATGTGAAATTAGTGGGCTCTTGATACTTACAGTCCAGAATAATCCTGGCGGTTTAGTCATCATTCCTAATAACAAGGATGTTGCTAAGAACAGAAATTTTACATGATTTTTGAAACATTCAGCCCTTCCCCCATGTGTCATTTAAAAAAAAAAAAAAAAAAAAAAAAAAGCCTAGCTCGCTCCCGATTTCCAACTCTTCCCTTGGCGTCTCGACCATGGCCTTGGCGAGGATTGGAGTTTGTGTGGCTATCGGCTCCAGGCGCTCAGCCTTCACCACGCGTCGGCAGGTTGCTGGCCGCGGGTTCCCGCACAACTTTCCCGCCCCGCGGGGCGGGAGCGCCAGCCTGCTCCCCGGGGCTGTGCCGGGGGTGGCGGTTGGGGTCGCCCAGCGAGGGATCTGCAAACCGGAGGCTTGAGTGGATGGGAAGCTGCGGGCGAGCGTGGGGCGATCGGGGCCGGCAGAGGAGCGTAGACAGCAGGGTGCGCCCCGCTCGCCCCGCAGCAAGTCCCACGGAGTGTGGGGCTGTGCGCACGCTTCCCCCGCTCGACCTTCTGGGCTCTGGGTGCCAGGGATCTCGAGACCCCACCGGAAGTCCAGACGGGGCAGAGGGTTCAGCCAAAGTGGCAAAACAAAAACAAAAACAACAAAACGTCAGCAATCTCCGGAGAGTGGCCTATGCTTCCTAGTGCCTGATACAGAGTAGCCTCTAAAAAAAAAAAAAAAAAAGCTACTGAGAACCGCCAGGACTGAGGAGTTGAGACCGCCTGTGTTCTCGGCAGCCCCTGGTCCTCAGAAAACTGCCCCGAAAGCGCTCAATCTACCTGAAACCAAATTCCGAGTGTGCACTTGCGCGCTGGGGGGAGTGGGGGTGGGGTGGGGACGGAGGACAGGGGTGGTAACACGCGGGTGGAGCGACACTCCCGATCCTCTTGGGCCCTCTCACAGGGCACAAACAGTTCTTTCAGTGAGCAAGGAAGGAAGACTCTGTTTTAGCCAAAACCAGGTTGCTGGGAAAACAGACCAAGCCGCTCAAATTGGGCCTGATGGAGTCCGGGATCTTAAGACTTGCGAGCCGGGGACTACCTGAGGCCATCGCTAGTGGGTTGAGCTCTGAGTCTCGGTGTGCATGGTACCAGACAATTAGAAACCCCAAAACATCATCCATGCACTGCCAGGTCCTAGCCCACAGCCCACCCACCAAGGAGAAAGTACCTTCTCCTTAAGTTTAAGCAAACTTAAAAGAGCTTCCTCCCACAAGTGGGTAGGGTAGGCAAGTTGGTCCACCCTGCCTGAAATTGTGTACGCACACGCACACGCACACTCCCCCACACTGTGTGCAGCTTTGAGCAGGGCTTCTACCAGCATACCACCTCTTCCTGGAATGAGACTGGATCTCACCGTGTCTTTCCCAAAACTTCCACCTCTGATAACATCTGGCTGGGGCAGGGGTGGGGGTGGGTTGTGCTTTTAAATTTGTTTTTCTGTTTCTCTGGATACTTCAAAGGGGCAATTTTCTTTATAAAGCTCTAATAAAATACCTTTTTTTTTTTTTTAAATCCCTTTAAAGCCAAACAGCATGGACTCTTCCCTGGGGCTGGGGCTGGAGGGGGGTTGTCAGGGACTGGCTGGGACTGGTCCTGAGGCTCTTTCTCCTTGTCCCACTCCGTATTTGCATCCGCTGTTAGCTTGAGGATCATTTTAATAAATAACAATGAACGGAATGGCATCTAGAGGGCTTGTCGGCAACATTTAAAAGCCAATAGAGTTTATAATTCTACTCTATCATTTCTTATTGATTAGAGTAATCAAGAGAGAAAGCTAGCCGGGCTGGGAGAACTTCAGCGGCATATCATTAAAGATAAGAGTCAGTTAATTCTGGAGCTGGGGTAATGTGGCTGAAATGAGTTCATTTGCATGAGGTGCTGAGCCCAGTAACAAGGGGACAAAAATCACTAATTAGGATTGCAGAGTGTCGCCCTCTCCGAAAGCACCCTTTCCAGACCACGGACCAAGTGTAGGCTCCCTCTGTGTAAGTCTGGGTAGGACTGAATGTCCTTTGTAGATAACACCCGGGCTCATCCCACCTTCCTCCCTCCTCAGCGTGGGCAGAGGTGGGCACCCTTAGGGGTTTATCTTCTACTCTGTGCATCGCATCTCAGACCTTCATTCTTGCATCCACTGGAGGGCATCCTGCCCACCCCCCAAGGGGTCATTTGGCCAGCATCTGGTGCCTAGGTGAGCCTGCCTCACCGCATAGGTCTTGGTGTGGTCTGTGGTCTGGTCTGTGGGGCTCCTGAACAGGCTCAACTCTTCCAGTCTACCGGGTGAAGAGACTGAACACAGATGGCCCCCAGAGATGCTCCAGGCACTTGCCCCAGTGGGGAACCCCAGATGAGGTCTAGATCCCTCAGCCAAAGCCCAAAGACCCCACGCTGGTGGTTCCCTCCAGGAGCCTGAAGGACCTGACATTCCAGACAGTCAGTCTGAACACCCTGAGAACCATACTGTACAAGTTGCAGTAGTGTGCAGGCTCAGTGTGTGTGTGTGCCCGTGCAGATAAGACCAGCTCTTGTGTAGTATGCTTGGAAGTTTGTTACTGCATGAACAGGTTTTTTTTTTTTTTTCTGAAAATGTGATAAGAATAGGCTGTTCTTAGGAGTAGCGTATGTAACTTAAACACAGGTAATGCGGTGTGGCAGGCCCGAGAGGTTCCCTAGATGAATAAGCCTTCAGGCATCAAGGATGGGTTTGGGTGACCAGGGTGACCTGGGCAGCAACTCCAGCTGGGGCCGCACCCCTCAGACTCTTCCAGGTCCAGCTAAGAGAAGAGGAAATGGTCTCCACCGCCCATCACCCGGGAGCTTCTGGGAAAGGCACCTCTAGGCGGCAGGAGTTCCCTGCCCCCACCGGAAACTGAAAGTTAAGTATAGGCACGCCAAAGAACCGAAAGGCCTTTCTCTGCACCCACAAGGGCTGTGCGTGCATACCCAGGTCATTTACCCAGGGTGACTATGGCCATGGTCCTCGCACCTTGATCTGGGAACTCCTTGGAGCTGTTGAAGCGACCCCTCCCGAGACGCGTTGGCTGCGCCTGGGCTGGGGACCCGCTTGACCTCAATCACTTGAGAACTAACTTTGTCCCTGCCCAGCCGCGGCAATGGGCGTCCAGGCCAGTGTTGAGTACTGTAGGTTTGGGCGTGGGAAATGGTCGTGTTAGCTCACTCCCTCAGATTCTGTCTGTCCTGGGCTGCCTTGACACCGGCCTGGACCCGGGGACCGGCAGCGCGTGCACAGAGCACATGCGCCCTTGATGGGGACAGTCGCCAAAGCCGTGAGCCCGCGGGCTTTAGCGGGAGGGGCGGGAGAGTTGGGTATCCTTGGCTTCCACACTCCCCCCCCCCATCCCGCTCTGCAAGAAGTTTTTTTTGTATCTGTGCACAGTTGGGGGCTCCCTCACCAGCCACCCCTGGGCCTCCCCATACAGAATAAAGTCAGTCTGTATTTAATGGTTATGGCGGATGTGAGGGGGATTTGGCAGAAGCAGAGGAGAGGCCTTTCGCTCTCAAACATCTCTCCTGACGTCGTGTGAGTCTACCAACCCACCACGACCCCATATTCTTCTGCGGGTGTCTGACTCGAATGCCAAGCGAGCTGATTTTTTCAGTACATAGCTGGGAAATGTACTGAGCGATAATAGAGATTTCTCTTTCATTTTTTACGCTTGACTTGGTTATTGTTGCTTTTCTTTTCCCGTGATTCCTTCTGAGGATTAGCTCTGACTTCCCCACTATTGGCGGTCAAAGTGGCCCCGACTCGGGATGACAATTGACGGGGATCAAGGGATTGCCCATTCTGTGCCTGTAAGAACGGATTCGCCAGAGAAACTCATCAAGTGGAGGCGGAGAATAAAGACCGTTCGGGGGTAAATGTATTCATTGAGAAGGACTCTCCCAAATTGCTTCTAAGTTTTTTTAATGAAAAGTAACGATTGCAGCAATCAGCGGCTTTTTGGCGGATTACAAATCTGGAGGGAGCTGCGGAGCGGCATTGAAAAGTACCCCCGCCTTCGCACGGGGCAGGCGGTTCACAGGAGCGGCCCGAGGGGCGGGGGTCCGGTCGCAAGACAAAGGCGAAGAGTAGGGGGTGGCGCGGAGGCGGGGGACTCAGGGCGCTAGGGAGCTCCCCAGAGACGCGGGCTCCGAGGTGTCCTGTCAGAGCAGGCCAGGGACGGAGCCCCCACCGACTTAAACCAGGAGCAGGGAGCAGGAGAGGGTGGCCAGGGAGACCCACCGCGGCAACACCACCTATGGGTGATTTCAGGCCTGTGGAACCCAGAAGGTATTTTGAGGGGCCAGGTCATCTCGGGGGATAGGGGCGCGGGCGGGGGCGGGGACCCAACTCAAGTGCCACCTAGCCACCCTAACCCTCACTCCTGGCCCTTGCACGCTAGTTTGTTCTAAGCGTGCCTAATTTTTGCCCCGTGGGAAACACGGATCTTCCGCACGCAGGGGTCTTCTCTGGGTGCCAGCGAGGAAGAGGGACAGCTGCGTCCCCCTTCCCCTGGGCAGCAGCAAGATATCTCCAGGCCGCATCAGACCGAGCCAAACGCTTCTAAATGGCGCGCGCAAACGCCCTCTGCCATTGGGGGGCGGGGGGGGGGGGACATCTCCCACAGAGCATTAGCTAGCACCCTCGCTGAGCCTCGCAACGCAGGACGTCGCCCCAGAAAATGAGGAAGGAGCACAAACAGGGGTAAAGAGAACAACCCGCTGTTCCCATAGCCTCGTGCAGTCTGCTTAAATGAAAATTCACATTTTTTTTTTTAAATAACATATCTCAGTCAAGGGGTGGAAGGGAATGTTTCTTCATCATTCGGGGGTGGGAGGGAACTCTCTGGAGGGAAGAAGCAGCGAGCCTAGAGGAGAGGAGGAAGGGCCCCTTTCCTGGGCCCTCCTCAAGTGCAAGAATAAACCCAGCAAGGCAGGTCCGCGCTGAAGGTTTAACTTTTTTTCTTTGCAGCTTGTCAATGCGACCATTGCTTTGATGGGACGCTTCTCAAGGTACACATTTCTGAACTTCACCCTCTTTTCAAACTAACCCCCTACCTCCTTGTTAGTGGCCAGCTCTGAACTTCTGCAGAGTGTTTTTGTGTGAGTCGGGGCTCATTCACGGCGCCTTTGTAGGCCCCCTTCTCTTTCAGGCCTCGGCGTGTTACACCAATTAAAGGGCGACGTGCTGTAAATGTAATGGACCGCGCTGCGATTGTTCCTGACAGGCAACAAAACACGTAGATCCACCCCTTAGATTAGGCCGTTGAAGGGGAGGTTGAGGCCGGTCAGTTTACTGAATAGTTTGTGAACTGTAATTCTGAGGGCTCGTGTGAAAAAAAAAAAAAAAAAAATGCTTCGACCCACCTCCCTAGACTCGCTTCTCCCCAGAAGCTCGAAGAAAGAAAGGAACAAGAAGAAAAAGTGACATCCATGGGGCAGAATGGGGTCACTAGAGGGAAAAAAAAAAAACCGTGTGAGGGGCTTGTTCTGACACTCGGGCAATCCAGAGAGCTGTCAGCTCTTCCCCTCCCCCACTCTCTGAAAGCATCCCTCCTGGCCCTCCCCATGGCTGGCCACTCCAGCCTTCTCCCCTGCAGTGGGTACTTGAGGTCAGGCTAGAAGTGAGGTCAGATTGTCCTGTAATATTGCAGAGGGGTTTGACCTGGCCTTGGTAGGCCACCAATGCCTTCCTGGCTGCAGCTACTCACACACACACATGCCTCCCTTGACTGAGCCCTTAGCCTTTAGCTTCTAGTCCCCCTACACACACACACACACACACACACACACACACACACACACACACACACACGTTCTGAAGAGCCCCTATCTGCCCACCCTAGCAACTGCCTGGACCATCTCCCAGGAGTTCCTCCTCTCTGGGTGAGCAGCTCTCCAATCACATGAACTTTAAGAAATATATTTCACAAATTCTGAAACCCAGAGAAGCACCTTGAGCCAGGTTCCTGAAGAAAGCCTCTTGGCTCCAGCAGATCATGTCCTCCCAACTTGCTTCTGGAACTGTGTGTCTGTCTGCCTGTCTGTCTGTCTGTCTGTCTCTTTTAATTACGAAAACTGTTTTTGCTATACATTTATCAATTCATGTGTGTGACAGTGTGCACACTTGTGACAGTGTATGTGTAGAGGTCAGAGGGCAACTTGCAGGAGTCAGCTCTTCCTTCCACCATGAAGGTCCTAGGGACTGGAACTCCAACTGTCAGGCTTCCCTACCCACTGAGCAATCTAAACTTACCTGCCATTTCCCCATTTCTATGAAACTTCCCCAGCTACTCCTCAAAGCTTGTCCCCAACTCCTTTCTGTCAATTCCCACCCCCTCCTCGATGCTCATTCTTCACTATCTTGCCTAAGAGATGCTTCCCCAAAGCCATCCCAGGGTGCAGAGACCCCAAGAAGAGACAGAAGTGAACACATAGAGAAACCTGGCAAAGCCTAGTGTGGGTAGAGCTGAGCCAGGCTAGTAAGAGGGCAAAGGTCAGACTCCTAACAGGCCAGTGAGCTAGGCAAGGATGTTGGGTCCCTTGCTGTTCTGGAGAGCAGCGGTGGCACACTCCTGGCCTCTTTGTGTGCCTCACTCCTTTTTCCAGTATCTGGCATAAGGGCCAAGGAACACGGGGGAAGTAATGGACTAACAACACCTCACAACCAGCCTTCCCTGCCCTCCACTGTGTCCAGGTGACAAGTGGCAGAAGACACTGTGCTTGGATTCTCAGTGACACCCTAATGACACTACTTCTGTGCTAGGGACAGGTAACACTCGCTGACAGGTATGCAGTGAGAGAATTTAACTTCAGGAATCAGAGCAACTCTTGTCCCCTCAGTACCGAAAGCCCCTCCTTAGGGAACATGACCCAACAATGCTGACACCTCTGTTTCAGTGGAAAGCAAGAAATGCTATTTCTATTTCCGCTATTTCGTCGTCGAGAATGATTTGATTCTCGCCAAGTGCAGACAGTCAAGTCAAGGTAGGCTGGGGGCACCTCGTAAATGATACAGACCCAGCTGGGCACAGTGGCACATGAGAGGTAGTCAGGGGCAAGCAAAACTCAAACTCCCCTCTCCTCTGCAGGGCCTTCTTCTTTGCACTTGGTCCACAGCCAGCTGCTCCTACATCCTTCCCCGGCCCCAGGGGTGGGGGGGTGGGGGAGCAGGCCAAGGCTGCTGCCATCCTTCACAGTTGGCTGCCTATGTCCTGCTCTAAGAAGCCCTTCTTGCAAGCGGTCCATTCTCATGTCTCACGTAGACGCTATGCTTGCAGGCAGGGCAACTAGGTTCTGGGAAGACATGGTGGAAATCACATAGACTCCCAGCGCTGTGGCTGAGAACCAGACTGAGCAGTCAGTCACTCATGGCAAGTGTATCCTGGCCCCTCACTGAGCTCTACAGTCTGTGACTGTAAGCTCCTGAGTTGAAGGCTGCCCAGGCATGAAATGTGCAGAGGTAGCCAGTTGGGAAGCGCGCGTGTGTGTGTGTGTGTGTGTGTGTGTGTGTGTGTGTGTGTGTGTGTGTGTGTGTTGCATACCACTTTGGTCTCTGACAGACAAGATATACTCCTTAATGGAAAGAATGTTTCTCCCCACAAGGTCTGACCACTTACACTTTGTTTGTTTGGCTGGTTGGTTTTTTGAGACAGGGTTTCTCTGTGTAGCCCTGGCTGTCCTGGAATTCGATTTGTAGATCAGGCTGTCCACAGAGATCCACCTGCCTCTGCCTCCAGAGTGCTGGGATTAGAGGCGTGCACCACCACACCCAGTAGATATCATCTTACTTAGAGAAACTAAAAAGCTTTCAGATTCTGCTAGCTCCTTTGATCTCAACCTCCAATGGAAAGTACTGTCAATCCAGGAATCCCCTTCACTTTTTTTTTTTTTTTTTTTAGAACAGTAAGTTTGGAATTCTTGAACAGCCTTGTTCTTTCCTCTCCTGTTCTCCTTGATCTATAACAAGAATGCCTCTTCCTCCGTAGCACGCAGCTACTCCTGGGGCATCTGCTTCACCTGAGAAGTACAAAGTCTGTGTCCTTCATCCTTGGCAATGAATTTCTGGCTGCTGGTGCCTGGGAAGGAATACGCAGCTTCATCCTGACACAGCCAACCATCTAAGAGGTGCCACGGACAGGGGAAAAAAAAAAAAAAAAAAAGAGGGAAAGGCATCTTTTTAAAGATTCTTCATTCAGTGCTGGTGAGATGGCTCAGCAGGTAAAGGTGATTGTCACCAAGCCTGAAGACCAGACCAGAGTTCAATCCGTGGAACCATGTGGCAAAAAGAGAGCGCCTACTCCTGCATGTTGTCAGCACATGAGCACTAGGGACCATGTAAGGTGCTTCTTGACACATGGACATGCACGCACGCACACACACACACACACACACACACTACACAAACTCACACTACACAAGCTCACACACACACACATACACATATTTTAAATTCTGCATTCAGATTACATTTTTCTTACAAGCTATCTCTCCACCCTCAGCCAAAGAGAAAGGAGAGCAGAGCACTTGTGTGGCACGTGAGAGGCCTGGATCCCAGCCACACTGCTATAGGGGAAGTCAGAATGAAAAACAGATCGGGAAGAAAATGCAGAGTGTGTATGCATTTGCTGTGCAAGGACGGGGGCCGGGGTTTGAATCCCCGAACCTATGGGAAAGCCAAGCGTGGCTCTGTGCGCCTGTGAGCCTGTGAGCCCAGTATTGATGTGGGTTGGACATAGGGGACTATTAGGGCTTGCTGGCTGCCAACAATAACTCCAAATCCAGTAAGAGACCTTGTCTCCAGGAAGAAAGGACAACGGACAGTGACAGAGGAACACGATGCTGGGTTGCCTTTCTCTGACTCTGCCTTGAATATACATGTCTGTCTGTCTTGTCTGTCTGTCTATCTCTCTCTCTCCCTCTCTCTCTCTTTCTCTCTCTCTCTCTCATACACACACACACAGTGAGAAGTTGTGGGTGTGGTGGTATGTTCACGTCATTCTAGAGAGTTTAAGGTGAGCTTATCTATGTGACTGGTTCCATGCCAGCATGGGAGACACTATCTCAAAACAAAAGCTAAAGGTCAGAGCTGGAGAGATGGCGCAGTGGCTAAAACAACTGGCTGCTCTTTCACAGGGGCCCAGGTTCAATTCCCAGCACCCACACTGTGGCTCACAACTGTGTTACTCTGCTTCCAGATTTCTTGGCTTTCACAGGCATGGCAAGCATGTGGCACACCAATAGACAAGTGAACAAACATTCCACACTGAATAAATAAACATTTAAAACGAAAACTAGTAAGTCAGACCAAACCAGAGAGACCCAGGTTGCCTATACATCTCTGTACTCTCAAGGTGCAGGCTAGGGAGGGAATAGGAGTCAATCCCTGAAACCAGCAAGGAGCCAGCCTGCTAGGGGGAGCACTCTGATCACACTAGACAATGCTGTCCCCACCCCCCACCCCCATGGAGAGGACTTTCTTGTAATGAGGCTCAGTGGAGGAGACCAGACAGAAGCCTGTGGTGGAGCACAAGAAGGTCTCATAAGGGGGGCACTGCATCTTTAGAGACCTTTCTCTCCAACGTGTATGCGGCTCAGCCTTTCTGAGTCTCGAACACTGAAAGCATCATATTTTCCTTCCCACAGGCCCCTCAGAGTGCTCCACCTTGTATGAGCACCTCAGAGTGCTTCACCCTATGTGACACACCTCAGTGTATTCCACTCTGTGTGAGCTAGCACGACCCTAAGCAGCCTGTTAAGGAGTCTAGACCTTTCTTTAAATTCTCCCTTAACACCTGCATCCCAGACAACACCCTCTGGGATGCTTTAGACAACCCAGATGTTATTTTCCATCACAGAGTCCTGAAACACGTTAATCTCCCTCCTTGCACACCACCCACCGGAGGTAGCGGAAAGGAAAGGCAAAGGGGGATGTGGACTTGTTTAGAAATAGTTCTTTGGGCCGATTCCAATCTTTATTGTCAGGATATTGGTAGCTCAGTCCACACGAATCAGCAGCAGGTAGTTTGATCCACTCACAAATTCCATTCATGAATCAACAATGGCAGTTCAATCCAGAAGAAACCATGAAGGTCTGTCAATCACATGAGTCTGCAGAAGTGGCAAGAAGCCACCGGAGTATTATAAGTTCGTAGGTGCCTTTCTCTATAAAGTCACAAGAAACCATGATCAGCGAAGAAGCCAAGGTGAACCAATGCCACAGCGATGTCCCGTCTGTTGGGCTATACTTATACCCTTTCCAAACATCACGTGCTCTCTCAAGTGTCCTCTCTAGCAAAACATCACATGCCCTTTTTTCAGGCAGCTTCCAGAAATACACCGCATGTCTGCTTCAGCAAAACATCCTCTCATAAGACAGTTTCCAGAAAAACATCAAGTGACATAACTGAGTCTCCAAAGAACCAAAAATGTCTTCCTCAGGTTCAGAGGGAGCAGAACAGTGGCGGGGTTGATTCCAGAGCAGAGGGGCTGGGGGACAGGGTTTTTGTCAGGGCTGGGGAACACCCTGGAAGTAGAAAGAAAGAAGAGCCTTGGAGATCTGTGGGGCATCCCTGAGGAAGAGGTGTCAAACACAGACTCCAGCTTTTATGTGAATTCAGTGCCATCGGAGGAAGAACAGGCTAAATCAGCACTCATTTCTTGGGCCCATTCCAGGAAATATTTGTAAAAAGTCAGTTGAAAAAAAGATACCACATGCAAACCCTAATTTTGCTATTATGTTCAACCCCCAATTTCTTTGCAGTTTTCTGATTGGAAAATGTTCCCCCCCCCCATTTGGTCTTTACAACTGGTATGTGACTTCTTAATTTAATTTTGGGGTTTACGTCTTCAGTCTGATTGTCATGAAGACTTTTTCTGATGGTATAGCCAACTCTGGGGAAGGTAGGACATTTGTAATTAGATTTTAGCCAATTAAGCCACTGAGTGGCTACCAAGAGCCTTTAGTGGTTTTGTAGCCACAAGCTATGCCCACACTAGAGGGCATCAGCTGGCTTCAGAGCTCTTCCTGTGTGTCTCTGTGATGCAGAAAGGGCTCCCTAGGATGCCTCAACCCAGGCTCAGGTAGCATCCAGAAGCCCAGTGCGCCAGCATACCCCTCCTGTCTCATCCTCTGCCAGGCCTCCACATGAGCCACTGAGGTTGGTACCCACTCAGTGATGCCTCTGCCCAGTTTACCTAAAGCATTCACTGGGCGTAAAGACCTAAAACCTCATGCTTGTTTGTTTGTTTGTTTGTTTATTGAGACAGGGTTTCTTTATGTAATCGTGGGCGACCTGGAACTAGCTGAGTAGACTATACTAACCTCGAACTCACAGAGATCTTCCAGCTTCTACCTCCCAATTGCTGTGACTAAGGGCATGTGCCATGTGCCTGGCTAAATCTCATGTTCTAAAACATTTTTAAAGACATGGTCTCCAGTATCCTAGGCCAGTCAGTACTGAACTTGCTACGTAGAAGAGAACAGCCTTGAACTTCTGATCTTCCTGCCCCTGCCTCCCGGGTGCTGGGACGACACGCCCACCTGTGTTATGTATGTGGTTCTGAGAACGGAGCCCAGGGCTTTGTACATCATGCTAGGCAAGCAATCTGCCAACTCCAGAGTCTCATTTGTGGCAAGTGAGACTCAGAGCTACTGTGTACAGTTGTACGGGTCTCTCGCTGTACAACATCCACGCTGGCTACAAAGTCATATCGTCTGCTTGTGTGGGTGAGCGGTGAGGACATGTGTACTCCCATTTTAGCGATCTTTATTTTCCAATGTAAGAAAACTGAAACTGAGACAGCTCAGTGGGCAAACGCACTTGCCTCAAAGCCTGATTCTATCCCTGGAACCCACGTGGTAGGAAACAACCGACTCCCTAAGGTTATCCTCTGACCTCTCTATACAGGCATGGTACATGCATGTTCTGCCCCAAAAGATAGGTACATATATACATACATACATACATACATACATACATACATACATAGAAAGAAAGAAACATAGATACATACCTGCATACATAGATACATAGATAGACAATACATAAATGTAATAAAAACATCAAAAGACAGAGAAAAGAATACATCTGAATATACCTGAAATAGCATCTCTCTTCTGGGTGAAAATAACAACTTCAAAGAGCTGACCCCAGAATCTTGAATCTTAGTTCAATATGGCCAAGGATGTATACAGACAATCCTAATTTCCTGTGTTAGGTCTCAAACCCAGGACAAATGATCCAGTTGCCTATTTAACAAATCAAAATAGAAGCAGAGGCAGACGGATTTCTGAGTTCGAGGCCAGCCTGGTCTACAGAGTGAGTTCCAGAACAGCCACGGCTACACAGAGAAACCCTGTCTCGAAAAAACAAAAAAAAAAAAAAAAAAAAAACAAAAAAAAATCAAAATAGACCTAATTGCTAACTTCTCCCAACAGCTCCCAATCCCTACCTGTCACAAGGCATGGCTGCCATACCACACCCTCTACCCTGAACTCTCCATCCCAGGGGCCGGGCTGCCATTCCCACCCCCACCCCCACCCCCGTGCCCTTCCCTATATAATCCAGACATTCTGGTTACCCAGTTTCATCACCCTTTATTACACTGGCTCTCCCTCTCCCCCCTCCCTCCTCCTGACACAGCCTGGCTCAGGGTCATGTTCACCCTGGACACTCCCAGATGCCCAGCCTCCAGCTATGTGTACCCTTTTATCTACAATAAACCTTCACTGTTGTTTGTGTTGCATCAAAATTCCTATGAAGCCCTAGACCCCTGTGGTCCTAACGCCGCCGGAGCCTGTGGTGTTCAGGACCAGCCAGAAAAAAATAGTGTGTCCTAGACAACCTTAGGCAGTTGATCAGTAGACAACCTGGTAGTGATACCCTGAAGAAAAAAGGTAAATGCCCAGGTGAGGCCAGTGAGGCCTACGCTATATGGGAAGAGACAATAAGCTTTCCTCTCTGTCATTCAACACCCCCAAGGGTCCCAATCCACAGGTTGAAAAACACTGTTCTATACAGTCCTGGCTCTCCTGAATTCACTATGTAGACCAGACTGGCCTTGAACTCAGAGATCCTCTGCCTCCTGAATGCTGGGATTACAGGTATGTGCCACCTCACCTTGCTGCCTCTAGGGTTTCTTTTTCTTTTTTTTTTTTTTAACTTTTTTTTTTAAGTTTTTATTTATTTATTATATGTAAGTACACTGTAGCTGTCTTCAGATACCCCATAAGATGGCATCAGATCTCATTACAGGATGGTTGTGAACCACCATGTGGTTGCTGGGATTTGAACTCATGACCTCCGGAAGAGCAGCCAGTGCTCTTAACCGCTGAGCCATCTCACCAGCCCTCTTTCTTTTTTTATTTTCTTCCTTCCTTCCTTTCTGCCTTCTAAGTGCTGGGATTAAAGGCGTGCACAACCACTGCCCGCCGCTTTCTTTCATTTTTTGTTTGTTGTTGTTTTGTTTTCTCTGTGTAGCCCTGGCTGTCCTGGAACTCACTCCATAGATAGGCCTGGCCTTGAACTCAGAAATTCACTTGCCTCTGCCTCCCAATGCTAGAATTAAAGGTGTGTGCCACCCCTACCTGTCTATAGTTTCACTTCTTAGGAAGCCTCAGCTCCCAGTGCTCTGGCCTGTCCTGATCGCTTGTCTAGATCTTGCTCAGTCTTTCTCCCCACCCTCTACGCATTGCTTTATTTGGATAGCAATGTACACTTTGCACAATGTCCCTCTGCTGGGGACAGCTCTTAGTGAGGAAGGACTAGCAGGGTTCAGCTGTCACACGCCTACTGAGGGAGTCCACTGTGACGGTGACCGTTTCTATTCATGTTGTTAGAAATGGCCACAGTGCCTTATTGTTTCCTATTTATTTATTTATTTATTTATCATTGTGGAGATGTGTGCTCATGACACATGTGAGATTCAGAAGGCAACTTTTGGGAGTCCATTCTTTCTGTCCACTATGTGGGTCCCGTGAACTGAATATAGGTCCTGTCAGGCTCGTTGGCAAGCACCCTATGAGACTTATCACTGGCCTCTAGGGGCCATTTTAAGTTCTAAGTGATTATATTCAAACTGGATTAACAGGCACATAGGACAGGAAATGTTTCTGTCAAAAACTTCATGTTAACCAGATAATGGAGCTGGAGAGATGGCTCAGTGGTTAAAAGCACTGACTGCTCATCCAAAGGTCCTGAGTTCAATTCCCAGCAACCACATGGTGGATCAAAACCATCTGTAATGAAATCTGATGCCCTCTTCTGGTGTGTCTGAAGACAGCGACAGGACAGTGTACTCACATACGTAAAATAAATAAATCTTTAAAATAAAAGAAAACAGATAATGCTTTTATTTTCAACCTTTGAAGGCTGTTTTTGTTTTTTACTTATTTAATGTATATGTATTGCAGACGGCCATGAACCACAGAGTGGGTGCTGGGAACTGAACCTGGGTCCTCAGCAAGAACAGCATCGACCATGAGCCACAGAGTGGGTGCTGGGAAGTGAACCTGGGTCCTCAGCAAAAACAGCATCAACCATGAGCCACAGAGTAGGTACTGGGAACTGAACCTGGGTCCTCAGCAAGAACAGCATGTACTCTTATTATCTGTGGCATCTCTCCAGACTTCAGAAAAAAAAATTTTTTTAATCAAATTTGCACTGAAAAGTTTTTCTAATAAAGTGTTTCCTCTTTGTATGAACTTGGTAGCTTTGCTGGTTACTTAGGAGCCATGAATTTAAACATTTCTCTGGGGCTGGAGAGATGGCTGAGCAGGACCTGAGTTCAGTTCCCAGAACCCACACGACAGGCAGTTCATAGCCATCGGTAACTCCAGCTCTAAGGGATCTGCCTCTGAGGGCATCAGGCATGCATGTGGTGTATAGACAGAAGCAGGAGAGCACCATACACATATTATGATGATTATGATTATTATTTTTTTTTGATTTATTTATTTTGTGTATGTGAGTACACTGTCGCTGTCTTCAGACACACCAGAAGTGGGCACCTAATTCCATTACAGATGGTCGTGAGCCATCATGTGGTTGCTGGGAATTGAACTCAGGACCTCTGAAAGATCGATCAGTCAGTGCTCTTAACCACTGAGCCATCTCTCCATCTCGGTGACATTTTTTATTAATCAGTAGTTATTGGTGAGAAAACTCAGTGGCTGAGCCCTTGCCTAGCATATGGGGGACTCTGGGTTCAATCCCTTAACTGCAAAAATCCAAACTAAACCATTCCTCACCATGAAATAGGTCACTGGGAGGATTGGACAGTGCTGGAGTTTAGGGTCACATACTCCTCACTCATCTATGCAATCAAAGGAACCTCAAGAGGTCCCTAAAAACCATCGAGTCCCACTCTCCTCCCAGGAAAAGGAGAAACGGCCAATCACAGTGGTCTTTTTTAGCCCAGAGGGGATGGAAATGGTTTGTGAAAGCTGACTGAGGCTCCATTTTTATTTCAGTCTCTGGGACCTGCCCTGTTATGTTTGTTGGGTGGCTTTTACAGTGCTAGCTAGTGACCACCAGGTACAAGGCATCGTGAGAAAAGAAATGAAGAGGCAGGGCCTGACTGCCCCTAGGTTATGGTGAAGGAGAAGGTTTATTGTAGATAAAAGGACACACATAGCTGGAGGCAGGGCATCTAGGAGTGTCCAGGGTGAACATGACCCTGAGCCAGGCTGTGTCAGGAGGAGGGAGCAGGGAGAGGGAGAGCCAGTGTAATAAAGGGTGATGAAACTGGGTAACCAGAATGTCTGGATTATATAGGGAAGGGCACAGGGGTGGGGGGGAGGATGGCACCCCAGCCCCTGGGATGGAGAGTTCAGAGTAGAGGCTGTGGTATGGCAGCCATGCCCTGTGACAGGTAGGGACTGGGGGATGCTGGGAGAAGTTATCCATCAGGTCTGCTCTGATATGCGCTATAGACACCTCAGTCTTTGTCCCTGGTTTGAGACCTAACATTAGTATGTAATATTCTTCCTTGTCATCCCAAATCATGTCCTCTTCCATTGTGGTCCCAAAAATCTGACTCTAAAGTTCCAAATCTTAATCTAAATATCACCGGACTGGATATGAAATCAATGATCAAGGTGAGACTCAAGCTAAGGACACAGTCCTCTCCAGGTGTGAGCCCCCCAGGTGTGAGCCCCTCCAGGTGTGAGCCCCCCAGGTGTGAGCCCCTCCAGGTGTGAGCTCCCCAGGTATGAGCCTCTCCAGGTGTGAGCCCCTCCAGGTGTGAACTCCTCCCCCACTCTCAAAGCCACCATGCAGTGTGGGGCAGGCCCACACAGATATTCCTGACTCACAGAGGGAAACAGGATGAAGGAGAGGGTGCCTGGTGTACTGCAGTCCAAGTTCAGTCAGCCATTAAGGCTGGAGAACAGCCCTGCCTCTGGGGCAACACCTCTGCTCTGGGAAGCGCAGTTGTATGTAGGGCAGGCTTGGGTTCTTTCCACTTGGTAACATCGCTTTTGTCCTAATCCCTCTCATCCTGATTCTGTGGAGACTGCAGGTCAGATCCACAGTTTTCATTAACCACATTAACATCCTCACTAACGGCCTCCTGGCCACACCTTATTGCTCCTTTCAGAGTGTGCGGCTTCAATTTTTCCAGGAAGTATTTTCCATGTCTTCTAATTCTACTTTTTTGTCGAATAGTTAATTCCTCCTTGGGTTATCTCTCTCACACTTTGTTACCAGCAGCAAAGAGGCGGCAGCTACTTTAAATATGTTCTTCAGAAATCTCCTCTGTGGGCAATGAGTTAGATCAGTTGCCAGCGTGCTTGCCCAGTGTGCACACAGTGCCACCTCTCCTCCCACCTGTGCTGGTGGCAGTGCATGCCCTGTATCTCTGGGACTGAGGAGGCAGAAGGATCAGAGCTCAAAGTCATTCTCAGCTACAAAAGAAATTCAAAGACAGCCTGAGATTCTGGAGAAGGAAAGGGCCAGGATGAGGGTGAGAGTGGAAGGGGACAGGAGGGAAGGAGGGGAAGGGGGAGGAGGAGGAGGAGGGGAGGAAGGAAAGGGGAGGGGGAGGGAGGGATGGAAAGGGAGGAGGAGGGAGGGAAGGGAGGAGGGGAAGGAGGGGAGGGAGGAGGGGGGAGGAGGGGAGGGAGGAGGGAGGAGGAGGGGAGGGAGGGGGAGGGAGGAGGAGGGGAGGGAGGGAAGGGAGGAAAAGAGGAAGGAGGGGAGGGAGGAGGAGGGGAGGGAAGGAGGGGAGGGAGGAGAAGAGGAAGGAGGGGAGGGAGGAGAAGAGGAAGGAGGGGAGGGAGGAGAGGAGGGGGGGGGGAGGGAGGAGGAGGGGAGGGAAGGAGGGGAGGGAGGAGAGGAGGAAGGAGGGGAGGGAGGAAGAGGGAAGGGAGGGAGGAGGAGAGGAGGGAGGGAGGGAGGAGGAAGGGAGGGAGGGAGAAAGAGGGGAGGGAGGAAGGGAGGAGGAGGGGAGGGAGGGAGAAGAAGGAGAGGGAGGGAGGGAGAAGGAGGGGAGGGAGGGAGAAGGAGGGGAGGGAGGAAGGGAGGAGGAGGGGAGGGAGGGAGAAGAAGGGGAGGAGGAGAGGAGGGAGGGAGGAAGGGAGGAGGAGGAGAGGGAGGAAGGGAGGAGGAGAGGAGGGAGGGAGGAGGAGGGCAGGGAGGAAGGGAGGAGGAGGGAGGGAGGAGAAGGGGAGGGAGGGAGGAGAAGGGGAGGGAGGGAGAGGGAGAAGAAGAGAGGGGGAGTCTCTTTTCTGCTGACTACCCTATTCTACTGCTTGCAAAGGATCTGCCTTCCACAACACTGTACAACACAGTTCAAGCGCTGCAGGGAGTGAGTGGACAAGCCCTGAGTGAATTAAGTAAGTCCTGAGTGAATGTGTATTGTTGACATGGGCGTGGCCACGTCAAGGACCCCAATGCTTTAGCCCCCTCGGACTTGGTAAAGGCCCCACACCCACCTGGTGGAGTTCAGAGGGACAGCGAAGCCATCGGTCCTCTGGTCCATGCGTGGATGCTCGTAGTGTATACAGAAATTGTCCACTACAGCTGTTTCCCCAGGACGTTTGCAGCCTGCAAACTCCTCCCACACTGCTCCTACCGGGACTGGCTAACCCTCCTTCCTTGTTCAGCTATACAGGATAACCGGGATGCCATGTTTATCTGTATGCAATAACGCTTCACCCTCGTTCAGCTATACGCCATAATCCTGCCTCCCTGTTCAAGTGAACACACTAAACACGCCGAGCTCCCGGGATGCTGCAGTTTCTCCATCACAGAGCTCGGTCCACCTGATCCCAGCTGGGCTGTGGCAGTGGCTTTAAGTCTGTCTTCATTCCTTTCAAGTCCCTGAAGCCAGGACTTGGCAACCCCTGTGGTGAGCTTTCAGTAACCTGTTCCTAAGGCCCCACCCTAATAGCCTCTGCTGCCCTTGTTTCTACCAACACCTGGTCAGTTGTTCTTTAAAAAGATGAAGGCTTTCTCTGTGCTTCCTCTCTCCTGAGTCTCCAGCCAGAGATGCCTGTAAAGCCCGAATTCCATCACTTCTATTAAGCAATCTGGACCAGAGGGTTTGGTTTTGTTTCATTTTGTTTTGTTTGGGGGGAGGGGGACGTGCATTCCAAATTATCCTAGACTGTGCTTTTTTTTTTTTTTTTTTTTTTTTTGGTTTTTCAAGACAGGGTTTCTCTGTGTAGCCCTGGCTATCCTGGAACTCACTCTGTAGACCAGGCTGGCCTTGAACTCAGAAATCCACCTGCCTCTGCCTCCCAAGTGCTGGGATTGGATTAAAGGCGTGAGCCACCACTGCCCGGCTAGACTGTGCTCTTAATGTTTTAAAATTTTATCCTCTGTGTCTGAGTTTGGCCTACCTGACTGTATGTGTACCGTGTGGAAGGTGCCTGCAGAGAACAGAAGAGAGCACTGGGCACTGTGGAACCAGATTACAGGTGGTTGTGAGCCACCGCGTGGGTGCTGGGACCTCAGTCCAGGTCCTCTGCAAAAGCACCAAGTACTCGTAACCACTGAGTCATCTCTCCAGCTCCTTGGACCAAGATTTTGGGATTTTTATTTGTTTGTTTGTTTTTTAACTTTTCCATTCACAATTTTTTTTTATCCAACACTTTTTTTACGTGACTCTTGCTATCTAAAATAGATATGTAAATAAAACACGTACTGATGGTAAATCATAAAGCAATTTATTTTTTTTTAAAGTTTTGCGTTTATTTGTGTTTATATCTGTAGTGGGAGAAGGTATGCAGGGCACATCGAATGTGTGCAGCCGAAAGGACGACGGAAGTCAGTTCTCTCCTACCATGTAAATTCCAGGGACCAAACTCAGGTTTTCAGGCTGAACCAGCTTGCCAGCCCACAAGACTTACTTAAAACAATTCTTCTGTATGCATACAATCTTATCGCTTATTAAAGTAACCGTGCACACTAATGAGATATGTGAGCTCATTTGTTTTTATGTGAAGAATTGTAAGCCTTGCCCAGCTGAGATAGCTCAGCAGTTAAGTATGTTTGTAACTTTTCCAGAGGGTAGCTTAGTTCCTGGCACCCATGCTCTGTAACTGCTGGTCCAGGGGGGCCCTGGCACCCCTTTCTGGCCTCTGCAAGCACCCATGTGGCACACACTCATTCAGACACACACATACAAAAAAAATAATGAAATCCTGACACATGTTTGATCCCACAGAACACAGAGCATCTTCAACATTTTTAAGAGTTGACTGGCATTCTCCCATTTTACAGCCCTCAGTGCTGAGACGGCCGCTCACGCGTGTTTAGAGCCATTTAATCATTTTTTTAAAGAAATTCTGTCCTAATATCAAGTCAAACGTTCATTAACAATTTGCATGTGTGTGTGGGAGTCTGCAACTCACATGGGGATATTAAATAATCAAATAATCTAACAGAACAATACTAAACTATAGTAATCTGATCCTTACATATCAAGCAATACAGTTGAAAAATACTGAATGCCTTTGTTTTCAGTAATTAAGCCATTATATTTCTACGGGAGTGTAACGCTTTATATGCATATAAAAAACACTGCGATTCAGCGCACGATCTGAGTGTCCGATGGTATTCTTTAGCACTGCATGTCTGAAAGCCCACACATGCCATGCATTGAGAACCAGGCTTCAGGGAGGTCGGGTGCTATAACACTGACAAGCTCTCCCCAAAGCACCCTGGATTCCTTATACATTTGATTGAGTTCATTTTTGTAGCTACTTCTTCTGAAATCTTTTACTGTCGTCAAGCTTGCCAAAACCCATGCATTCAGTTCCACAATCCCATGTGGGGGTTACAACACACAGTTTAAGAAGCCATGACCTAGGTACAGTTCAAAACTCTTAGCTTCTACTCAGTGTCCAGTCCCAGATGCCTGCACACGACAGGTGACTGTTAGGACAACCCCTTACTGCGCACTAGCAAAAGTCTATCTGTCAAGGAAGGTTCTGCAGAGAAAGGCAAGCAGAAAGGTGGGTGGATGGATAGATGGATGAATAGAGGTGAGACTGACAGGTAACATTATTCAGATGGACAAGTCTCAAAGCTGACGTGGGGATAGGCAAGGTTTTAGTTTGAGTTCAAGGTGGAGGTGGGGAAACACCGTTGTCCCATCTCAAAGGCGGTCACCCAATTTTAGAAGGTTCAGCTAGTCTTCTCATCCTTCTCTTCAACCGACTGGGTGGCACCCACCCACAGGAGGCTCAATCCACCCAGGTAAACCTTAACCTCATACAGTTAGGGCCCCCATTGTTGTGATAAATATCCTGACCTTGGAAAAGAAAGGGTTATTAGTTCACCTCCCAGGTCCATCACTGGGGGCAGAGACCATAAGGAGAGCTGATGACCGACTTGCTCCTCATGGCTTGCCCATGCTTTATCAACCCAGGACCACCTACCTGCTCTGGAGAGGCAAAGCTCACCTCATCCTGGGCCCTCCTACATCAATCACTAACAGAAAACGCTCTACAGTTTTGCTGATTGGCCAGTCTGATGGGGGTGTTTTTTGATTGGCCAGTCTGACGGAGTGTTTTTGATTGGCCAGTCTGATGAAGGTGTTTTTTTTAGATTGGCCAGTCTGATGGAGGTGTTTGATTGGCCAGTCTGATGGAGGTGTTTTTGATTGGCCAGTCTGATGGAGGTGCTTTTCTCTGTTGAGGTTCCTCTTCCCGCTTGACT
Organism: Arvicanthis niloticus; assembly: GCF_011762505.2. Lineage (NCBI taxonomy): Eukaryota > Metazoa > Chordata > Mammalia > Rodentia > Muridae > Arvicanthis > Arvicanthis niloticus. The sequence goes on from NC_047677.1 coordinate 15,367,201, forward strand.
CTACTTGTGTTATGTTGTCAAACAGCCACCACTAACCAGGACAAGACGCATGTCACAAGCACACACAGAATACAGTCTGGACTAAGTATCCGAGCATCCCATGGCCAGTCAGGATGATGCATAACATTAACCTTCTAGGTGCCTGGCCATGTGAACTGGAACCCCCAAGGAGTTTTTAAAAATGCATCTCACTCAAGTCTCACATTCTCCACTCGAGACAAAGCTCTTTTCAGGAGGATTTCAGGATGGCCAAGATTAGGGCAAGATTTCAGCAAGCAAGATTAGGGCAGAGAAGCCACATGGGTACTGTGTATGGCTCAACTCAGAGCTCGCACCAGCTGCAAAGGTCTCCTACAGGGCTGGAGGGACATAGTTCAGTGGGTATTGCTCAATGCCTGGAAGTGAAATAGATAGCTTGTCTGGCATAGTGTGTGCTGTAGTAGTCTCAGATCTTGGGAGGTGGAGCACAAGTTCTAGACCAGCCTGGACCACATAGTGAGCTTGAAGCCAGGGCAACACGATAAAACTCTGTCTAGAACTAGTGATAGGATGATGATGGTGATGAAGGTGGTGGTGGTGGTGGTGACGATAAATCAAATCAAACCAAACCCAAATTCTCCAGAAAGCACACAAGTTACTATTTGGGAATATAAAAAGGTTGAACCACAAATACAAACCAGCTTTTTGTTGTTATTGTTTTTGTTTTTTGTTTTTTTTTGTTTTTTGTTTTTTTTTGTTTTTTTTTTTTTTTGGTTTTTAGAGACAGGGTTTCTCTGTGTAGTCCTGGCTGTCCTGGAACTCACTCTGTAGACCAGGCTGGCCTCGAACTCAGAAATCCACCTGCTTCTGCCTCCCAAGTGCTGGGATTAAAGGCGTGTGCTTAAGTGGTTTAAAGGGTTTTGATTTTTTTAAATCTACATTTTTTAAAAAGGACATTCTATCTATGCCCCTACTACCCAAACTGAAACCGCGCAGCTTGACTGTCCAAATCAGAAATCCTAAGAACATGGTGAGAAACAGGTGGGGAAAAAAAAAAAAAAAGGGAGGGGTCATGTCTGCTTAGCTTCCAACAGGGACCCAGCAGGGTTGGCTGGGTTTTACCCAGCCTGGAGTGGCTGGCTGCTTCACACTCCTGGGCTGCAGGGGACTGAAGAGGAGTCCCGGGAGGAGTGGTCCAGGAGGATGCGAAGGCCGGGGCCCCCCACCGCGCCCCGGGCCGCTCCCCCCCACCCCCAGCTCCAGGGAGCAGGCTGCGCGCCCCGGCGGCCGCTGCGCCACCCTCCTCCCGCTCGCTCGCTCGCTGGCTAGGCCGCTGGGCTCTCGGGTTCAATGAGGATTACATCATGCCGCAAGTATGCGGGGCAGCCTGAGAATCAAAGCCGGCGCTGGGCGGCTGGTTAACTGCCCCGCGCCTGAAACCCATCCTTCCCGCCCCCTCCCGCGCCCTCGCCCCACCCCGGCCCGCTGCTTTTCGTACCATTAAGGGTAGCATTCTGGGGGGAGAGGAAAATCTGATCAAAACTGTGCGCCGCCACCGACAGATTTTCTATGGATTCTATAGAGGCCACCTGAATGATTTCCCTAATTAATGGATGACATCTTTGGCTGAAGGAGAGGCGATGGATTCGACTCTGTCTTCGTCTTTGTTAACCTTCTAATTAACTTTCGTAGGTCACCCAGGTCTCCCAAACCTAAAAAGTGAAGAGGCTCATTGTGCTGGGAGCAATAAACTTACTTTTGCTGGTGGGGTACTTAAAAGGGAGACCCGATTATAGGCTGAGAAAAATAACTCCATTTAAAAGCTTTGTGGCTGCAGAGAATACATAGGCCCCTCCCTCGGAAAATAATTGAAACACCTTTTATACCAATATTTCTATGCATAATAAAAACAAATTAGCAAAAACGCATCTAAATTCAGCAGTACTTTCAAATTACCTTTTTTGGAATGTAAGCCTCTGCAAGCCAACAAAAGAGACTTGGGTTTAGAGAGAAAATTGCAACTGCAGCAGCTAGCAGCCTTTATGTGGAGGGACTGCAAGACGGCTAGGCAGGGGCTGGGTACCTCCGAGTCACCTCCCTAGGAAATGCTCCAAGCTGCCACCCTTGCCGGGGCTTCCCTCTGACTCGCCTGAGGGGCGTAAAGAGCGATTAGGCCTTTTCTGGATAGGTTGATCTTCAGGGGTTGAGCTTTGAGGGGTTTTTGTTTTGTTCTTTTTGAGACGAGGTCTCCATAGGCTGGCCTGGAGAGCCTGGGCTCATGGCGTCCTCTCCGTAGTTGGGCGATGGGCACGGCCAATTCTGCATGCTAAACATGCACGTTGCACTAACCCTCACCCTCCGCTGCCAGAAATATTTTTAATAGTGTGAATGGAGAGCAAACCGTATTGCAGTGTCAGAGGAGAAGACGAAACTGGACTGTCAAAATCGGTAACCAGAGCAGTGGGGTGCTCAAGTGGGGTTATAGCTCAGTCACAGAATGCCAGCCACACATGCGCAAGACCCCCAGTTTGATCTCCAGAAGAACTGACAGAGAAAGGAAAGAATCATTTTTACTACACATGTCCCAAAGTTTCTGTCAAAAACAAAAAACGAACCAACCAACCACAGAAAAACCTCAATACCATTTCATGACCATTTTTTGTTATAAAAATGCAAGGCCAGGGACTAGAGAGATGTCTCAGTCTGTTGAGAACACTTGTTTGAAGGACCTAGTTTGGCTAGCACCCATGAGATAGCTCATAACCATTCATTACTCCGGTCCCAAGGGATCTGACGAGAGAGAGAGAGGAGAGAGAGAGAGAGAGAGAGAGAGAGAGAGAGAGAGAGAGAGAGAGAGAGAAGAAGGAGGAGAGGGAGGAGGAGGAAGAGGAGAAGGAGAAGGAGAAGGAGAAGGAGAAGAAGAAGAAAGAAGGAGGAGAGAAGGAGAAGAGAAGAGAAGAGAAGAGAAGAGAAGAGAAGAGAAGAGAAGAGAAGAGAAGAGAAGAGAGAGGAGAGGAGAGAGAACATAGCATAGACTGGTGAGTGAAGGCACCAAACCTGACAACCTGAGTTAGATCTCTGGAAGCTCCATGGTGGAAGGAGAGAATGGAGCCCTGAGCATCTCCATCTGACCACGGCACACTCTGCAATATGTACGCAGATAATTAAGAAATAAAGGTAAACTGGATGCACCACCTTTAATCCCACCACTCGGGAGGCAGAGACAGGCAGATCTCTGTGAGTTCAAAGCTAGTCTGGTCTAAGAGAGTTCCGGGACAGCCAGGACTATACAGAGAAACCCTGCCTCGAAAATAAATAAAGTAAAATTTTAAAATATTTTCTAAACAGGAACATGCTCATTTTGGAGCCCTACCCCTGAGCCTGCACATAAGGTGAGACACATCAAAGACATCTCTTTTCTAGATAATAGTACCCACTGGGAGTTTAAGTGTCCTCACCCCTCTGGACAGTAAGAAGCCATTAAATGCCTAAATTCAGAAAGCATCCGTTCAGGGTTAGGGTGCAGCCTAATGGTGGAATGAAACCTTGGGTTCTATCCACAACTAAAGCACAGCATTTGATGCAATACTTGTATTTTCTTTTCTTTTTTTTTTTTTTTTAAGATTTATTTATTTATGTATATGAGTACATCGTAGCTGTCTTCCGGCACACCAGAAGAGGGCATCACATCCCCTTAGAGATGCTTGTGAGCCACCATGTGGTTGCTGGGAATTGAACTCAGGAACTCTGGAAGAGTAATCAGTGCTCTTAACCACTGAGCCACCTCTCCAGCCCAATACTTGTATTTTCACATGTTCAAGATAGTACATGAATCGATTATTGGAATCCATTACTCTTCCCCAACATTTTTCATAAGCACGAAAAGCCAAAAAACCAAATATCTCCCAGTAGGAGTCAAGAAAACATAATACATCAATAGACTGAACTAGCACACGCTCATAAATGAACCTGGAATTGAGGGCACAGCTCAATGACAGAGAACTTGCTGATCGATCGTGTGTAAGACCCTGGGTATAATCCCTGCACTGCTACAGACAGACAGACATGAGCACAGTGCTTCTCACCTGTGGGTTGAGACCCCTTTGGGGGTTAAAGGACCCAGTCACAGGGTCGCCTAAGACCATTAGAAAGCACAGATATTTACATTGTAAGTCATAACAGTAGCAAAATCACAGTTATGAAGTAGCAACAAAAATAGTTTTACGGTGGGGGTCACCACAACATGAAGAGCTGTCTTAAAGGGTCACAGCATTAGGAAGGTTGAGAACGTTAAGTAGCAGCCGGGCGGTGGTGGCGCACGCCTTTAATCCCAGCACTTGGGAGGCAGAGGCAGGTGGATTTCTGAGTTTGAGGCCAGCCTGGTCTACAGAGTGAGTTCTAGGATGGCCAGGGCTACACAGAGAAACCCTGTCTCAGAAAAAAAAAAAAGTTAGGTAGCTAGGAAGGGGGAGACTTTGAAGGTCTCAAGTTCAAGGATAGCTTAGGGCACACAGCAAAATATTGTATCTCAATAAATCAATAGATGTATAAATAAATAAATAAATAAAGGAGAAGCAATGAGGAGATGGCTCCATGGGCAAAGTGTTTGCTGGAGTCCCAGAACTGGCCTATCACCGTGATACACTACTGTAATCCTTGGGCAAGCTAGAGGCAGACACGGGAGAGCCTCTGGAACAGTCAGACTGACTTACACAGCAGTGAACCACAGCTTGCTTCAGGCAAGATGGACAACAAGGACTGACACCTGATGTCCTGACTCACACACACACACACACACACACACACACACACACATATACACACACACCAGTGGCACCCGTGTACCAAACACATCACAACACACACAATCTAAATAATAAAACTAAAATGAGGCTTCTCAGCCAGGTGTAGAGGTGCACACCTTTAATCCCAGCACTCAGGAGGCAGAGAGGCAAACAGATGTCTGAGTTTCGGGTCTACAGAGTGAGTTCTAGGATAACCAGGGATACACAGAGAAACCCTGTCTCAAAGCGGGAGGGAGGGCATTTTAATCAATCAATTTGGGGTGATTTTTAGTCTACTAAATGAATAAAAACAAGAACAATAAAGAAAGATAGGGACGGTGGAGTCTGGTGTCAGGGTTTTCCTTTTAGTACTGTGTTTACTTGTCTGTAAATGCAAACGGATTGAGAAATTCCTGCTGGGGGGAACGGTCCCTATAACTTCTCTATTTTTTGAATTTTGTATTCCACCAATATATTAACTATTTAAAAACAGAACTATAAATTCAAAGTTACAAAAGAGACCAGCAGGGCTGGACAGATCAGATGGCTCGGTGTCCAGGGATGCTCTCTGCTTTCTCAGAGAACCAAGATTCAGTTCCCAGAACTCACATTAGGCTGCTGACCACCTCCTGTAACTGTACCTCCTTGGGCATCCACATGTAGCATGTGCCTGTGTACACACACACACACACACACAGAGACAGAGGGAGACAGAGACACACACACACAAACACACACAAATATACACAGAGACATATACACATAGAGACAGACATACACACAGAGAGAACACACACACACACACACAGAGGCACATATACATACACAGAGAGAGAGACATGCACACACATACCCACAGAGAAAGACACACACACATACACAGAGACACACATACACACAGAAATAGTTATACACAGACAAAGAGAAACACATACACAGAGGAACACACAGACACACACAGACACATACATACACACAGAGACACACACACACAAAGAGAAACAAACACATACACAGAGGAACACACACAGAGACATACATACACACAGGCACACACACACAGACACACACAATAAAAGAGAGAAGGACTATCAGTCTCCAATGCGTCTGTACATAGCTCAGCACAGTTAACTAACAGGTAGACCAATCTTAGGTATCAGTCAATACCGTATTGATAAGTCGTTTGTTAGAGACTTCTCATGGTATAACTAGAATAAAAGACTCCTAAAATTGGAAGGCACAAAGTCACTTTCTCTTTCTAATCTTTAACAATTTTAAATGCAAACAAAATAACATATTCTCTGATTTAATTGAATCAAAAGAATCAAACTCAACTGTTAAATCTGTATAAATATAACAGTAACCACCTTCGTCAGTGTGTGTGTGTGTGTGTGTGGGTGTGGGTGTGTGTGTGTGTGAGGCCGGGTACTTTAGCCTTTGCCAGGGGCTGGATACTGCCTAGCATTTGAGACATTCAAAGAAAGAGATAAAGAAGGATAGACATCAGCTAAGATCTTGCATTATTCAAATTCTTCTCAGCCACAGGGGCCTGATTTACTTGTATCAATCATTCTGAGTGATTCCCACTTCATGAGCTGTCTTAAGTGATTGAACTAAACCTGGGACACATACTATTTTCTCCCTGTCCCTTGATCCAATCTGTCTGTCTACATGGCTCTGGGGATTATCGGGTAGGGCAAGGGAATTGCAAGGGAAGCAATTTGGAGACCTAAGCTTTCCCTTCTCTTGATGCCATAGCCTGCGCTGAAGACATCCATTCCCCTCCTCTGTTAGTGAAACAATCATTCGGTCCCTGATGAAGGAGGTGCTATGAAGTGGAAGGTTCTGGTTGGAACATGTGACACAGACTCACGGTGAAGCTGGCCCATGGGAGAGTCGATACGTAAGAATCAACATGGGTGCTTGCATGGCTGTCTTTGGAACGCTTCATCATCACGTCTTCATCTTTGTTGATCTTCACTTCAGTGAGAGAGACGCAGCAAAGGACTTCTGATATCCCAGCTGACTCTGGTCATCCCCACCGACTTGTTCAGATTTGGCGGAGGCCTGGCTGTTTCTGCTGGATCATGCCACTGCTGCTAATTAGTGTCTGGCATCTTGACACTACTGAATCGGACTGCTGGTATCCTGACAACAGAGAGTGGAATCACCCCAAGATCTACTTCTAAACAGGTCCACATCCCCGTGTCGTATTTACCCTACCTTTAGACAGTGGGCTGGAAGAGGGTGTCGAAGCATTTGAGCACCCTTATTAAAATAGATTTAAAAAAAAAAATTAAAGCCTACAGTGGTGCATCTTCAGAGTTAAGCATTCCTATTTATTTTGCTAGTAATTAGATCAGATCAGATCAGGTTAGATTAGATTAGGGCACAGGTGTAGTCTTAAACCACTGGGGTGTAAGAAAGTACCAACAGAGGCTTCTAGGGCAGATTTCTCTCTCACTAGACATTGTCTGGTCCAACTGGGCTGCCCAGAATTCCAGCAATGTGGAAATTCCAGAGCAGTAAATGCACAAACAAACACATGCACATTTAGGCACCTCAGCAAAGGGAGGAACCTGGAAAACATGTGCCACAATAGGTTTCTTTCTTGTTTTTTTTTTTTTTTTTTTTTTTTTTTTTTAGTTTTTCGAGACAGGGTTTCTCTGTGTAGCCCTGGCTGTCCTGGAACTCACTCTGTAGACCAGGCTGGCCTCGAACTCAGAAATCCGCCTGCCTCTGCCTCCCAAGTGCTGGGATTAAAGGCATGCACCACCACTGCCCGGCACACAATAGGTTTCTGTTCCAGGATATTTGATCACAACGTGATCCCCAAGACAGTGAAAAGACTTCTTTCTAGTTGTGGTGTGGCTCAGCCTTAGCACACACCTTTAATCCCAAACAGTGACATAGAGTTAGTTTGTAGAAGAAGCAGCCATGTTTGAAAGTGATGTCAGACAATGTGACAAATCAGAGAAAGATTTGACAGAATGGGATATGCCCAACTCTCAAGAGAAAGGAAAGGGAAGCTATTTGAGGGCTTCTACAGTGCAGAAGAAAGAGAAGGGGGTTTTACTGGGACAGATGTACAGAAACAAGTTGCATCGAGAGAACACGCTGGACACAGGTGAAGACAGACAAAATGAGCCAGAGAATGAGAGGGAGCCACAGACTTCATTGGATTGCCAAAGTTAGTATGACGCAAGCAGAGCAATTCAGGAGAAGCCGAGAGAAACCAGATAGAATCAGTCAGCATGGAGAAAAAAGAACTAGAAATGGTGAGCTTATTCAGCAGTAACAGTCTCGGAGGCTGGAAGCTTCCAGGACTAGGTCTAGGATAGCAAACTGAATCAGTAAACCTTGATGGAGATGACAATTACGGATGGGTATAAAAGTTACTTTTACAGGTTTCCTTATTCCCTGGGCCATTATGACTTGTTCCTGTATTGCATTTGAAACCTCAGTGATGGGTCAGCCAAGTGTTTTCACCTTACTGAGTGTGACACCCAGGGAGTGCACACAAAAACCTCGCAAGGGAGTCTGTAGGGCTTCTCTGAGCAAGATTATTTTAGGTCATAAAAAGAAATGCCTTGGGGTTGGAAAGATGACTTGTCACAGTAACCCACAACCATCTATAACTCCAGCCCAGGGAAATCCAACGCCCTCTTCTGATCAACTCAGGCACCTGGCCAGTTCCAGGTGCACAGACATGTGTGCAGGCAAAACACACACATAAAATAAATAACTCTAAGTAAATAAATAAAAGCAGAGGCCTCCCCCATGTCACCAGTCTCAGGGGAAATGCAAATGACATCCACATGAGACCCGCCCTCAATCACATCACTGAGAACCAGAAGATGGGCAATGACAGGTACTGGTGACAGGTGACCACCTAACCCGCTTGTGTTTTGTTGTCTGAAAATCCCCCAAAAGTTAAATACAGGGTTTGCCTGGAACCCAGCAGCATGCCCAAGAGAATCTTTAAAAGGCACCCCTCACCCCGTCGCCATGGAAACCTGTCAAGAGTGTTCAGAGGAGCACTGCTCTACAGTGTGAAAACAAGACATACAAAGAAGAGCTGAAGATGGAGTTTATCCGAGAAGCACTGCCCTACCACGCGCAAAATCCTAAATGCAACCTCAGTGTTAATGTCCTCAGGAGCTGGGCGCCAGGCGCTGGAGAGATGGCTGGTCAGTTAAGAGCTAGTACCCCCAGCACCCACGCTGGTGGCTCACAACTGCCTGCAACTCCGGGGAATCTGACATGCTTATCCAGCTTCCAAGAGCATCTCCCTGTCCCCAGTACACACTCACACAGACACAGACATAATTCACGGGGGCAAACAATCTGGGGCAGGTATGATGGCCTGTCCTTTTAATCTCAGCACTCAGGAGGCAGAGGTGGGTATATCTGAGAGTTCAAGGCCAGTCTGGTCTATGTAGAGAAACCCTGGCTCAAAAAAAAAAAAAAAAACAAAAAAAAAAAAAAAAAGATTTTTTTTTTAAAGGTGTTGCCTCAAAAGATGGCTTGACAATTAGTGGTGGATGTAGCTCAGTTGCTAGAGTACTTGCTAGTGTGACAGAAGCCCCGGGAACAACCCTCAGAACTCCACAAACCGGGCATGGTGACAGGAAGAGAATAAACACAGGAAGCCACCCAGAGCCAGCCTTCAAAAATGATTGTGGACAGGACTACACAGAGAAACCCTGTCTCAAAAAAACAAAAATAAATAAATAAATAAAATAAAACTAGAAAGCTTTAAAAAAAAATGATTGTGGACAATTTGATTAAAAAGGTATTTCTTTTTTTTTTTTTTTTAATTTTTTGTTTGTTTGTTTGTTTGGCAGACATGGTGATGTGTGCCTGTGATCCCAGACAGGCTGAGAGTCAGTGATTTTTTTTCATTATTTATTTATTCATTCTACATCCCAATTGCAGCCCCCCTCCTCTCAGTCCCTCACTCACTCAGCCCCTCCTCCCATCCCCCTTCTCTTCTCCTCTGAGGAGGGAGAGGTCCCTCTGGGTACCAACCCAACCTGGCACTTCAACTCACTACAGAACTAGGCACATCCTCTCCCACTGAGGCCAGACGAGGCAGCCCAGTTAGGGGAACAGGATCCACAGGCAGGCAACAGAGTGGGGGACAGCCCCATTGCAGTGCCAAGGGGCCCACATAAAGACCAAGCTGCACATCTGCTACATATGTGCAGGTGGCCTATGTCGGGCTATGTATGCTCTTTGGTTGGTGGTTTAGACTTTGAGAGTGGCCCCCACCACGGGTCCAGGCTGGTCTTTTTCGAGACAGGGTTTCTCTGTGTAGTCCTGGCTGTCCTGGAACTCACTCTGTAGACCAGGCTGGCCTCGAACTCAGAGATTCGCCTGCCTCTGCCTCCCAAGTGCTGGGATTGGATTAAAGGCGAGCGCCACCACCGCCCGGCCCAGGCTGGTCTTCTTCTGGAGTTCCTATCCAGAGAGGGGGATTAATACACTGAAGCCAGCCAGAACAACGCAGTGAGATGCCCATCTCAGGAAGGAGAGCATAGCTTTATCAGGGAAAGTATCTATGTATGTACTACAGTAGTCTGCAGTATCATTTCCCCAATGTCTTTCTCTTTGTATATGTGCCAGTCCCTGGATTTGATTTTCATGTATGCAGTCATTTAAGCAAAACTGAACAGAGATTCTACCTGTCGGCAGACTGTTTCATGAGAATAGTGTTTCTCTCTGTCCAAGGATCCTACACCTTGTGTACGTTGTCTTACGGGTTTTGTACAGTAAGTGAACAGATGAGGTGTGACATATCTGGGCAAGCATTCTGGTTTTAGTTTCCTACACAGGCCTGCATTCTTTTATCTGTAAGAAGAATTAGAGCAGTAGTTTCTTCCCGGGGCAATTGTGCATTTAGAGGACAATGGCTAAACTCTGCGCTGTTCCCAGCATACAGCAAGAATAGATAAGAGACCCACACCTTCATTCCCAGCATTCAGGCAAAAGCAGGTGGATCTCTGAGTTGGGGGCCATCTTAGCCTACATATCAAGTTCCAGACCAGACAGACCTTGTCTTTCTATCTGTGTACTTGTTTTATTACACAATATTTTTATATGAATGCGTGTTTGCCTCCATGTATATCTGTGCACCATTTGTGTGCAGTACCCACAGTGGCCAGAAGAGGGCACTGAACTACCAAAACTGGAGACACGTGATTTCGAGCTGCCTGCTGGGCACTGGAAACAGAACACCTCTATCCCCAATTATTATACATTTTTAAAAAGGTAATAGCAACTTTCAGAGTTCTATACAAAAAATCAGAAGTTCAAATTCATCAGCCTGAAGATTTCAAAAACAGTTTGAGTTTTTGAAAATGTATAAACTGTCAGATTTTGATTTTTATACATAATTTAGTCTGCACTATCATTTTTCCCGTGCCTTTCTCTTTTTTAGTTTCTCTACTAAGCTTAAAATACTAAAATCTGAGCCAATAAGAAGGTTCAGCTTGTAAAGGTTCTTTATGTCAGGTCTGATCGCTGAGTTTGGTTTCCAGGGTATATGTGGCATGCATATGGGAAATAACACACACACACACACACACTAATAACTAATTAATTAACTAATTAATTTTAAAAGCATTTAAAATTAAAACACTAAGATATTTAAGAATGATGTACTTTAAAACATTAAATTTAAAAAAAAACAGGTTCAAGATACTTGCTATAATGGCTGGACTGTAAGCTACTAATTAATTAGTGTGACATCATTAATTTCAAGTGCAGTAACTGTCAGCAGAGTTGGACATAAAAATTAGTGAAAATATACAGATTATAAAAGAATCTTTAGAATGAGAAATGAGGTCGATTTTTAATTACTACCACTACTAGTAATGGCAGTTCTGTTTAAACTCACACCAGGAGGACCTATAGAGTCCTATAGGGTTTAGCTGACAAAGTTCTTCAGGTTAGGTAACGCTAGTTCTCTTAATATACAATATCCTTGTAGTTTATAAATCCTTTAACCTGGTTCCCCAAAGTGAGGCAGTCTGTCTGTGACGCATAATCTTGGAGGGCAACTTGACACACCTGGCAAGCAGGATTCTGGACTGAGGAACTGACTCCATCACACTGGTTTATGGGCAGGAGATGAAGGGTTTTCTTGGTTGATAAGTGATGTAAAAGGGTCCAGCCCACTGTGGGCGGTACCACCCTTAGGCAGGTGGGTCTGGGCTTGTACAAAAAGGGAACTAATGTGATCCCGAAAGAAAGCCAGTCAGCAGCATTCCTCCATAGTCTCTGCGTCAGTTCCTGATGAAGGTAAAATAATCTGTTTCCTCTCCAAGATGTTGGGGGGTTTGTTTGTTTGTTTGTTTGTATGTATCTCAGCAGTTCATCACTGCAACACAGCAGGAAGCTAACCAGGACACAGGCTCACATACTTAGGTGGAAAGTGCCTTCTTTAAACACAGTAAGAGACTTTTTTTTTTTTTTTAAACAACTGAGATACAATGGCCTGGATAATGTAGCAGAGTAAATTTAACTCTGTGTCTAAATCATGTTTTCAAATATACTGTTTACTATGAATTATTTGGAGTAGTAATTTATGGCTTTAGTTCCAGAATTACGTAAAATCTTACGGAATGTTTATGTCTTCTAATATTAATGTCTCTTGCATGTATACAGCATGCCACCGACAAAAAAATTAATAAAAAGAAATTTTTAAAATTTTAAATCAAAATAGCAAGGTAACTAGTTAAAAACTACTGAAAATTTGTTTCGACGAAAATATTTACCTGTAAAGAAGCAAAGTATAATATTGAATTTGAATAGTAAAAGAAGTTGCTGGAAGTTTCAAACATTGCTAACAGTCCTTTTACCCTCTGTCACGTTCCTGTTCCGTCCCTACTTAGGCGCTTACAAATGTACTTGATTTGAGGATAAAACTTTGTACCTGTGAAATTTATCACCGGCTTGAGTCTGGATTAAGACGACAGTTGTGTGGGGGTAGGAAGAGCATGCCCGGGCCAGAGCTCCCCATCCCTCACTCACCCTTCCTCCCCCCTCCCCCACCCCTACCCTCCACCCCCCACCCCCGCGTGATAAGCAGCGCAGACAACCAGTGCAGCGACTCCCCCAGCCACACCAGAAGGGCACGCATAAGGTAGAGAAAGGAACTTTGGAAAGCGCTCTTGCGTGTTGGGGCCATTTGTGTCTCTGCAGGTTTCTAGACCAATGTACTTGAATTCGGTTCCCTACTCGCTCATTGGGGAAAATAAAATGTCCAGAAAAGGGCAGGAATGAGCAGAGAGACCAGGGCATCCCTGTTCAAATCGAGTCTATGTATTCACACCATAACGGTCACTTACCTCACTATATGTGACAGAGACCAGAAAACAGAAAGTAAAAGACTGAATTTCTTATTTGGAGCATTTGCGGGGTTAGAAGCCACCAAACATGCAGTGCCTGCGTAGGCGAGAGGAGGCGCTACATCCACCAGGACTGGAGTTACAAGAGGAGGTTGTGAGCACAATGGAAATTTTACCACTGTGGTGTATGTGTGTGCATATGTGTGCATGTACATATGGGGTGTGTGGTGTCTGTGTGTGGTGTGTGTGTGCACATGTACATGTGAGTGTGTGTGTCTGTGGTGTGTATGTGTATTCAGGAGTGTGGGCATGTACATGTATGTGTGTGTTGTGTATGTGCACATGTGTGTATGTGTCTGTGGTGTATGTGTGTGCATATCTGTGTACGGTGTGTGTGTGCATGTGCATATGTGCATGTGTGTGTAAGATATGTGCATGTACGTGTGTGTACATTCGGTTTTAAAATAATGGCTCAGCTTTTTGGACTTTTATTTGTTTCATTTTGGTTTTTTTTTTAAACTATTTATTTATTGTATGTAAGTACACTGTTGCTGTCTTCAGACACCCCATAAGAGGGCATCAGATCTCATTACAGATGGTTGTGAGCCACCATGTGGTTGCTGGGATTTGAACTCATGACCTCCGGAAGAGCAGTCAGTGCTCTTAACCACTGAGCCATCTCACCAGCCCTCATTTTGTTTTTTGAGATAAGATTTTTTTTGTGTGTAACAGCCCTGGCTGTCTGTCAATTTGCTTTGTAGAACAGGCTAGCCTGGAACTCACAGAGATCTGCCTGCCTCTGCTTCCTGAGTGCTGGGATTAAAGGCATGGACCACCAAGTTTGGTTTGGTTTGTTTATTTTGAAACATCACCTGTTCTCACAAGTGTCCACTCTAGCAAAACACCTCCTGCCTTTCCTGGGCTGCCTCCAAACAAACACCACGAGTCTGCTCTTAGCAAAACATCCTCCCACAAGTCTGCCTCAGCAAAAGCATCCTCTCATAGGAGAGCTTTAAAAAAACATCACATGACACAACTGAGTCTCCAAAGAAACCAGAAATTTCCACTTCAAAGTGCCACCTGCTTAATTAAACAAAATAAGAGCTTATAAATGTTAGTGAGAAGGGCCTGCCAGGGGGTTCATTGGATAGCTCTTTTGTTGTGCAAGCTCGAGGACCTTGGTTCAATTCCCAGAACCCATGTAAAGGCGGAAGGAGAGAAAGGAGAGACTTGAGACCATAAGGTCGTTCTCTGATCTCCACCAGTATACTACCACAGTATGCATGCTCTTCCCCCAGTATAATAATAATAATAATAATAATAATAATAATAATAATAAAATAAAATTTAAACCTGAGCAAGATGGGACTGGAGAGATGGCTCAGCTGTTAAACTTCTCTTCGGAGACTTGGGTTCCGTTCCCCACACTCACCGACACGTACATGGTTTACACGCATGCATGCAGACAAACATTCAAAGAAAATAAAACATTAGCAAGAAACAGTTTACAAGGCGCATTCCATCAGCTCTGGAATGGATCTAAGTCACACTTCAGGAAGTAAACATGTCAATGATTCCTCTTTAATTTGAAAGTCACTTCCCATTTAGACAGAAGAGCGTATTAGTGAACTGGAATATAGGTAGATATATTTTCCAGAATATAGTTCAGAAACAAGCAGTGTGAAAACGTTTTCTAGAAAGCCGTCAAGAAATAGTTTTAAAATTTGAAGAAGATGCTAGGTTTTAATCTAAGCAGAGACCAGGGAGATTTAGTACATTGGAGAGGAGGGATTTTTCCAAAGAGATAGCAGTTGACACGTTCTTAAAGTTGTTAAAAGACACCAGTTCTCAGACCCAAGAGGCCAAGCACACACCAACCAGAGAAACAGGAAGAAACAGGAAGAAACACTTACAGAGAGCTGTGAATGTAAAAGCACAAAACTGCAAAAGCAGAGGAAACCTGAACTCAGCACGAGTGCCCCGTGTGTGCAGAGTGGAGTAGTATATAAATAATATAACAAATGGAAAATTAAGGGAAAAAAGCCAGGCATGGTGGCACATGAAGCAGACATAGGCAGATCTGAGTTCAAGGCCAGCCTGACTCAATGTTAACAATTAATTAAAGAGAAGATCAAAGTGGTTGTATGAAAGAATTTTATGATGTGAAAGAACAATATTTTTTTAAAATAAGAAATCTCGTGTAGCTGGGTGGTGGTGGCGCACGCCTTTAATCCCAGCACTTGGGAGGCAGAGGCAGGCGGATTTCTGAGTTCGAGGCCAGCCTGGTCTACAGAGTGAGTTCCAGGACAGCCAGGACTACACAGAGAAACCCTGTCGCAAAAAAAAAAAAAAAAAAAGAAAAAGAAAAAAGAAAGAAAGAAAGAAAGAAAGAAATCTCGTGTAGCTAAAGGATTAAGCCATAAAATTACTAGACATGAAAATTTGGGGGGGCTGGAGAGATGGCTCAGAGGCTAAAAGCACTGACTGCTCTTCCAGAGGTTCTGAGTTCAGTTCCCAGCAACCACATGGTGGCTCACAACCATCTAATGGGATCTGATGCCCTCTCTTTTGGTGTTCCTGAAGACAAGAGTGTACACATATAAATAAATCTTAAAAAAAAAAAAAAAAAAAAAAAGAGGGGGCTGGAGAGATGGCTCAGTGGTTAAGAGCAGTGGCTGCTCTTCCAGAGGTCCTGAGTTCAATTCCCAGCAACCACATGGTGGCTCACAACATCTATAGTGAGATCCCATGCCCTCTTCTGGTGTGTCTGAAGACAACAACCGTGTAATCATATACATAAAATAAATAAGTCTTTAAAAAAGAAAAAAAAAAAAAAAAAGACAGAAAGAAAATTTTTACCTAAGTTACTAAAAAGACACACTACTTCTACAGCCATTTGCACCCTAAATCCTCTACTCCTTAATGTCAAAGGAAACAGAGTTAATGCTGCCCCACTCTATGCAACACTGTATCAGAGTCCTAGCCTGAGATGGCAAACAGAAAACAAGACAAATGTTAGAAGAAATGAGAAAGATACAAACGTGCCATATGCAAATGCTGGTACTGGCCATGCAGAAAACCCCAAGGAAACAAAGAAAATTATTATGATCCATCAAAGAATTTGTCAATCAGCAATTAATAAAAAAGTGTAATGCTTAGAAAAATATCATTAATGCTGGGTGGTGGTAGTAGCACAGGCCTTTGATCCCAGCACTTGGGAGCCAGAAGCAGGTGGATCTCTGTGAGCCGAGGTAAGCCTGGTCTGTAGGGTGAGTTCCTGGACTGCCAGGGTTACACAGTGAAACCCTGTCTCAAAAAACAAAAACAGAAGAAGAGGAAGAGGAATCATCATAACAGCAAAATATATCATTTAAGTCTAACAAAAGTTGTACATTGCTGGTTTGGAGAAAAAAGTAAACCTTATTACAAAAAGATTGGAGTCAGCCGAGATGGCTCAGTTAGTAAGGGAGCTTGCCACCAAGCCTGACAATCTGAGTTCGATTCCTGAAGCCCACAGGGTAAGAGTTGAGCACCTAGGTCTGCAAGTTGTCTTCGGACCTGCACACCCATGCCATGGCATGCACATGATACCTTATAAATAAATGCAATGATTGAGGAAAAAAACCCAATCACTATTACTGAGAAGACACACTTACCCTGAATAAATACAGGTTAACCGCCCACTTCACACCATTTGCAAAACCAAGTCTAATTAGGGCAAGGACTTAAAGGTTAGAAGGAGAACTATAAAACTCAGTAAACAATTTGGGAGAACAGAAACACGACAAAGCCAAGTGGAGTGGTGCTTGCCTTCAGTTCCACCATTTGGGAGGCAGAGATGGCCAGATCTGTTCCACAGAAATGGGAGGAGAAGCAGAGGGAAGAGGAGGCGCTGGAGGAAGGGCAACAAGAAGAGAAGCAGGGGGAAGAGGAACTGGAGGAAGAGGTGACCCAAGAAGATGAAGAGGATCTGGAGAAGCTGGAACCCCAGAGGTCACTAAAGGTTCTAGATTAACCACCTGTGTCACATCCCCACAGCAGACGACATCTATACACCACTGAGAATGGCTGTACCACATGGAGGAAGTGCCACAATTAACTCAATGCCAGTATTAAACCCACTGAGAGAGAACAAAGCACAACCCATTGAAGACTACATAACGTTTGTTTCTGCTCATATAAAGTTGATAAAAAAGTAAACTTCACGGTGCCCAGGGGTGTGTGGTTGTAACACAATGCATTGCTGGGAAGGGGTGGGTGATGCTGTCCCTGTGGCCTCCTTGTGGACACTAAAATTCTCATTTTTAACACCGCTGCTCAGGCGTGAGCATGCATTTCATTTCACTCTCCCCTGCATGCTTTTATCTCGTTCTTTTACTTGTGCGGATATTTTGGAAACCATTGTATTGGCTTGATACAGCTCACCATCAAACGTTAACCATATCTTAATTCCGTGACCTTGATTAGTGCGCTGAGGCTCAGACTGTCTCCTCTACTCTGCTTCCTGGAGGATAGGCTATTAAAAGCTTCACTCTTGGGCAGGGTGAAGCTCAGAGGACTGATAGACTCAGAAGCGCAAGGCTTTGGAAATACAAACCTTCAATGTCTCCCTCTCCTTCCCTTTCCTCCTCTCCCTTCTCCCTCACCCTCTGTCCCCCTCCCTTTCTTCCTCCCTCCCTCCTCTTTCCTCTCCCCTCCCCCTCTCTCTTCTTCCTCTCCCTCTCTTTCCCTGCCCCTTCCTCTCCTCCACTCTCCTCTTCCCTCCCTTTTGTTGGTCTTCGTACCATAGACTAGGCTGTCCTCACAATCTCACTGTCGCTGAAGGTGACCGTGGTCCTCCTGCCTCTACCTCCCAAGAGCTAGAATTACAGTCTGGCCCCACAACCACCTTCCCATCCTGTGACTGATTGAACCTAGAGGTCCTTGAGATGCAGGGCTTTCTTTTTGGCTCCTGGCTATGGATTCCTGATCTGGGCCTCTGCCCCTCCCCTACCATTTCTGTACTTTTCTGGCGACCTGAGCTGCCAAGAGTCCTCCTTTCTTTTCAGCTGGGTTCACACTTGGAACCTCTGTCCACACTGAGTAACTCCAAATAAGTTTTTTTTTTTTCCTAAAAGACAAAGTACTTCAAACTTTGTTTTGCAAGTTAACCAAGGAGTGCAGGAGAGGTGGCTCAACTCGCTTACACCAGGCATTGGCTTTGGCGGCGGCGACAACGCCGAAGACCACGACGACTACGACAGCGCCACACAGTGGTGGCAGCACACACCTTTAACGCCAGCACTCAGGAGGCAGAAGCAGACAGATCTCTGAGTTCTTGGCCAGCCTGGTCTACACACCTGAGTTCTAGAACAGCCAGAGCTATGCAGAGAAATCCTGTCTGGGGGTGGCAGGGTGGGGACCATCAACAACACAGACACACACGAATTTTAAAAGGAAAAAAAAAGTTAGCCAGAGAGTCACGGGGAGGCCTAGTATCAGTATGGCCATCACCCTGTATGTGAATGGACCTCCCATAAATGCTCAACAGAACTCCATCTGTAAAATAAGCAACTATGCCAGGCACTCTTAGAGGCTGCGGTTACAAACCCGTTAGGAGCCATACGCAACATCTAAGGCACACACATCGCTTTGGCATGGCGGTCTCAACAATGGGCTCGTTCTTTCATCCCATAATGCACGACGGCAGACTTTTTACACTCAGCATCATGGCCATACTTGCTGATAAAGGCCAAATACTATATTAATTTTTGGCAGGAGTTCCTAACTTTCACAATAAGCTGAGGGTCTCAGTATTTATTTGTTTGCACTTGCAAAAGGCACCAACAAACCGAAAGAAAGCAGACTGAGGACTGGTGGAGGGAAAACATGGATTCCCAAATTCCTCTTCTGGGAATTCAAAATACACAATAGCCACAGCTGCTCTAGATTCCGACCAGAAATTAGCAGAGAAGTTATCATTGAAATTCAAAGTTGTGACATCTTTAGATAAATATTTGTCCTTGATTCTTCACAGCCTCAGATTCAACAGAAATCTGGAAGGGTTCACTGTCTGGCTCAGAGATCTTTTCAAATCGACAGCTTTAAAATGTGGTTGAATCAGAGCCTAGACTGGATTCTTCCAGCAGGTCTGTCCACCAGCTCTTGCTTTGACACCACCAGGTCCAGGTCTCTGTCTTCCGCCCTCTTCAGTCTGTTCCTCAAGATTTCTTTTATCCCTTAATGCCACTGTTTTGGTACCTGATATCAAACTCTTCCACTGTGCCCACCCAGAGGCGTGCCTGGATCCCCTGGGAAGGATGCCACAGGAACCCTTAAAGGCTTCTAAATCAAAAAAAGCCATGGTAGAGAAGACACAGGAAACAATTTCCTCAGAAAACCCAACCCCTCTTGTCAGCTGGTGGCTTCAGCCCTCTATCTACTGCCAGCCCCCACCCCCCACACACACACACACAACACAGACACCACAAGTAGCTCCTGCCCAGCTGGAAGCTTTTTCTGGCTGAGGACTATGGCCATTGCCTCTTGACCAGGACTGGGAGGTTTAGTAGGCAACACCCACCTTCCTCGCAAGCTGGGGAAAGCATCCATTGTTAAGGAATTCCTTCCTCATCTCAGTGTCAGCTCAAGAGGGCTCTGCACTCCTCCTTGGTCTCTCATCCTGACGGAGGATACAGACTCCACTGTCTGTGGTGTTTAGATCGTGGACAATGATGAATCTGTAATTTATGTTTGTTTTAAAATCATGATCACTTCCCCAAGCATGTGTGTCTACAGAGTAATGACATTATCTTTTCCCATAAGTCACTTCTTCCAGTTAGTGTCATTGGTTACAGGTTATGATTCCCCATTTAACACGCCCCCCACATCCATACTTCTACCTCCCTCCCTCTCTCCTTTCCTCTCCTCCCCTCTCTTCCTCCCCACCCCACCCCACTCTCTCTGTTAATTTCTCTCAGTAGCTCAGGCTGGCTTCGAACTCTCAATATGCTGCCAGCACTCAATTGCAGAAGTCTGTGGTCCCAGACCTCACATCATAGACTAACGGCCCCTCTGTCCTCCTGTCAAAACACAGTAGCTGCTAAGTGTGGTAGCCACACGGGTGATCCAATCTGCCAGGGCTCGAGCACTAATGGGGGTGTTCCTCTCTGTCTCCCAAGTCACCTGCATTGTACTCCCCCCCCAACCCAGAGGACCACTCCTCATCAGGGTCGGAGCCACTCTCAAGACGGGGCGCCTGTGTCCCACCCCGCCTGGTGGGTGTGACAGGGAGGCTGAAGCTCCCCAGAGAGGGCTTCCACAGAGGACAGAAGGGGCGGGGACAGTGGTCTGGCAGCCACACCCACGTCCCCCTCCATCCTCGGCCCCCCTTTTCCCAGTCCCCTGAGACCCCTTTCCTCTTCCTCCCGGGGTTCACATCCCTTGTTCCTTTAGAGTTCCTGTTCCTCCGTGGTCCCACCAAAGTTCCTTAGAGGTTCCCATCCTTCAAGGGTCCCCATACTTTAGGGGATCCCAGTCCTTTCAGGGTCTCTATTTCTGTTGGGTACCATTCCTCCAGGATCTTCACCCCAATCCCCATCCTTCCAACCCTGGTGTCCCCCTACTCCCTGTCCCTCCCCCGGAGCCCCCCAAAGCAAGAAGCGGGTGGAGAATCTCGGCGGCCGCCCCCTCCCCCCGCCTTATAAAAAAGAAATTGACTTTTGTTTGGAGTTTGTGAAAAGTGGGGCTCGGGGCCCAGTCAATGGGGCGCCCCGCGGCGCGGGCTGAGTGGGGCTGGAGCGCCGCGCTCCGCCGCGGCCCCAATTAATCCGCCCTTTGTGCGGCCCGCGCCGCCCCCGGCGCTCAGCCCGCGGCATTGTTCGGCCGAGCCGGCCGCGGGATTTACCCTTTTCAAACAGCGCGTTTTGTCCAGCGCAGTTCGAGCGGAAGTTTCTCACTGACAATTTGCCCCAAATAGATAGATTTGTCAGCAGCGACCTTCGGGAAGAAAGCAAAAAGCCACCGGTCTGAAGGTTGGGCCCCCCAGACCAGGACTCGCCGCCCCACCCGGGACCCCCGCTCACCCGCGGCCAGTGGCCCGGGTTCGCACCGCGCTTTTCCGCATCTGTGAAATGGGGCGGCAGGGCAGGCGCGCGAGCCTTTGGTCCAGGGCTCGGCTCCGCGGGCGTCCAGAATCCGGGTTTCCTCTCCTTCCCCAGCTCCCCATTTTGCAACCGAGGGCCAAAGCCCTAGCCAGAGCCGGGCCACCTTGCGGCAGCCCAAAAGGTGGGTCAGGCTGGCATGATCCGAGTGTGCACGTGCGACCCCTCTTCTGCCCTTCTTAACAGAGATGTCAACCGAGTTAAGTCACAGGTGGCGCCTTTGTAGGACCAGCTATTGTCTCCTCATAAGTCAAGATAGAAAACGCTTTGTACTGCCCGGCCATGATCTGCAGCGCTCAACTTGGGAGTCGGGCTGCTGGACTCCCCCACCCCCACCCACCAAGACATCGTCCTACCGAATGACCTCACTTAATAAGCAAAATTTAAGTGGGGGTAGCACGCGGTTGATGAGAAGAATAGTTGCTGATCTCTTCACTTAATGGCTAGTCTTTAAAATACAGTCACACTACACAGATTCGCGAGTGTGCCGAAGACCTGAGCTGTATTAATTCGGTTCGTTCATTTTCTATTTCCCTGTGGAAGATACAAAAGGTGGGGTCTCCGCAGTCCGCAGTATGTTTCAACTGTACCCAAGCAATTTCCCCCTCCCTTTCAGGAAATATCTTGCTTGTTGCACATGAGGAAAAAAAAAAATGAAACCAAAAAAAAAAATCTGTTTTTTTTTTTTTGTTTGTTTACCCATCAGGTGAATGCACGCTTCGGCACCACTCGGAGGAAACCCTAGGTGGTCTTCAACAACATTTCAGCGGTTAAGAGCTACAATTTAGAGACGATGACAATACGCACACAGTGTCAACAGTATTTAAACAAACATCCCAGACAACAGAATAATGGTTATTAACGATGGTGCTTTGAGCGCCTGACAAATTTCCCATGGCTGTCTGCAACTCAACAGCTGCAAGCATCCCCCCTCCACCACCCCCCCCAAAAAAAACCCAAACCTGTTTCTGACCGTCACTTAAACATCTCATAAACAGTCATATGCTCCAGAACAGCCCTTTGGATTGCAAGCAAAGAGAACACTCCTTAGTAGCAGCGATGAAGCCAGAGGTACAATGGTCTTCATATCCAGAGGCTGTGACCACTGTGCTGGAAAGAACCGGTATCAACCTCTCCCAGTAGCCTGTTGGTTGACATTGGGTGCGTACAAGTAGCCTTACCCTGCTAACACTTGCACGGGAGTTTGCAAAACTGTGTTCACTGTGATGCTTGGCCCTGGGTTTAATCTTCAGCATGACAATCAACAAAAACCACTTTAGGGAAGAGGACCTTTGGAATGAATTCATGCCTTGCACACCCCGAGTGTACATAAGTAACTGGAGGCACTATTTAACCACAGCAACTAGAAATACCAACTACGTGAAGCATATAAAATTGGCTAAGTATACACTATTGTACCTGAGCATAAATTCGGGGACTCAAGACTATATATCCTTGTTGTCTTCACTGTTCTTTTGAATAGTTAGTTACTTAGTATCCACTCAGCATTAAAAGGCATGAAAACACCCAAGAACTTCAGCCATAAGAAAGGGCACCTGAACATGGGGACCCTGTCTTGCAGAGACACAAGTGAAGTGTATCAGGTGAAGGTGGGGGTGGAGAGAGAGGGGCTGATTTGAATTGAATACTCCGTTAGTTAATACTCTGATCTGACAGAAATGTCAGACTTCAAATTTCATTCCAGTGAAATTTTCCAGAGGAGAAATTGTTGCAACTTAGTCCTTGAGTTATGAACTCTGGTACCTGAAAGGCCAGATCCTGTGCTCCCAGCAAGTAATCATCTTATGCCCTGAAGCATGAGATCTCATTACCTCTATCATCGTCTTAGCCTGTACGGATACAGATGTTATTAACGGCTGTAGTTTATCCAACCCTTTTAAAAAACACAGCTGCAGCGTTTGACTTAGGGACCTCCTGTGAATCCCACTGGTTGACTCCTTCTTGCCCAAGCACTTGGGGTTGGGGGGAGGGAGAGAAAAGAGGGGGGTTGCTTTGTTTTGGAGGGGTTTTTAAAATTATTTTTTTAAGCAGACTTCCTTAAATAGCCACTCTGCATCTTTGTAAGTGATGTGAATTCTGAAATTACTGAGGACAACAGAGTACTGTGTGAACTACATCTCTTGGAAACAAAGCATTCTGGGATGTTAGCTGTTTCCCTGTGTTGGCAGGGACTGATACTGAAGACTGTAAGTATTCTCCAATGTGCTGCCATGTTTAAATCCGGATACATGTTTTAACATTAACAATTATTTCTGTTAGTGCTAAAATGATTGTTTTTAAGCTAAGAGGCCCAGTTTGTCGATCCCTGCTGGTCTGATTTGGTGATTGTGTATTCTCGCCATTGGCCTTTTCCATGTATATCTTGGAAATCTTACAAGTCCATCTACAAAACAGCAAAAGACCGCCCAGGATTACTCTCCCTTAGGACACAGAGTTAAGCAGTGGTAGAGGGGACATTTGAAGGAGTGTGAAGAAAGGAGGCTGAGTCACAGCCTCCTGTCCCTTCAGGACGCACAGGACACTGCTCCTAATTCTCAGGGCTTCAGTGGGAATCCAGTGAGGCTCCTGTAACTGGAGCTTCCAGAAGCCTATTTAGGAGATGTGGGGTGGCTTCCTGCTACGCAGTGGATATTAAGGAGCATCAAGAGACCAGGATTCTTAATGTGGTCTGTATTTTCAGATGAGTGACTAAGGGCAGGGTTTTGTTTGTTTGTTTTTTGAAGGGCCCTCCTCTTCATCCTCTTCATCCTCTTCATCTTCCTCGTCATTTGTTTTTCAAGACAGGGTTTCTCTTCATAGTGCTAGCTGTCCTGAAACTTGCTCTGTAGACCAGGCTCCTCTCAAATTTAGGGATCCGCCTGCCTCTGACTCCTGAGTGCTGGGATTAAAGGCACACACCACCACAGCCCAGCAGGGCAGATACTTCTATTTGAGTCTTGTTAGTGCAAGGTGCAGTGAGACTCTAGAAGTCTCTCCTCTCTAATTGACTCTAGAGTTGAATTTCTTCTGCCAAGTGGTGTGTGTGTGTGTGTGTGTGTGTGTGTGTGTGTGTGTAAATACAGAGACAGGATTTATAATGAACAAGTCTTAGTAGCACTGTCCTGCATTGTGCTGAGAAAAAAAGTCTGCAACTCAGTACCCATTGTGTTCTGGAGGAGCTGGAATTGCTTTCTGGATTGTTCTCTATGTTTCTCTGCTGAGTAGAGTTAGCAGCCAAGCAATGTGTCAAGAGGCCCTTGGAAGAACTGAAGAATCGGAAGCAAGGCTGGTAACAGTTCTTTCAGCCTGCCACTTGGCAGAACCTTACTGGACACCTGCTACCTGCTAGGCTCTGCCCTATGGCCCACCTACTGGGCAAGCCATAACCAGGGGCTGGCTAGCAATAAATTTAGAAGTAACTGAAAAGCACCTTTCTCCCTCATGCAGACAGACATGTAAAGAAGGAAAGGGCTGAGTTCCACACTGACTTCAGCAGGGCTTGCTGCTTACAGCCTCCCCACCCCCACCCCAACACCCCACCTCCACCCTTCAGGTCTTTTCCATTTAGACGCGAGGGAGAGGGGAAGAGAAAGGAGACTTTGGCATCATTTAGGGGGAAGCCAGTGAATGGCAGAGCAAGCACCACATGCAGCTGGTCCCTCACCCTGGGGCTTAGAAGGGTCCTCTCACATAGCCTAGTTAACAGGGATTGAAGCCCTGCTTTAAACTGACTGGACAGAGGAAAGGTCTGTAAAAGCAGGTCTCAGAGGCAGCACATTCAGCGCATGCCCTCAGCCCAAGATCAACTTTCCAGGATCTGTGTATAACCCACTGTGCTGCTCACTGATCTGGGGACCTCCGTATACTTTCCAAGTATTTCCTGCATTTACTTCAATCTAAAATACCATTTTAAAAATACCGTTTTAGCCAGGTGGCAATGGCTCACACCTGCACTCAGGAGGCAGAAGCAGGTGGATCTCTGTGAGTTGGAAGCAAGCATAGTCTACAGAGCAAGTTGCAGCACAGCTGAGGCTACACAGAGAAACCCTGTCTCAGATTTAAAAATACTGTTTTATGTACATGGGTGTTTTGCCTGCATATACTTGTGCACCACATGCATGGCTGGTGCCCATGGCGGCCAGAAGAGGGCGTCAGACCTCCACACTGGAGTTACAGATGGTTGTGAGCTTCCACGTGAGTTCAAGGATTCAAATTCAAGTCCTCTGCTTCAGTAACAAGTACTCTTAACCGCTGAGCCAAAACCTCCAGCCCTGCCCCCAACCACCATTTTTATGTGTCTGTACCCACACCAAGTCTCTTTGAGTAAGAAAGGGGCCATACCATTAATTTACACCCCCAAGTGTCACATGGTGGGGGCTAATTATTGTTGCCTGAATTTTTCTCCTTAATCAAAATAGCATCATCCTTCAACGAAATAAACCTGGCTGGGGTTGCAGGCTTTAGCTTAGGTTAAGGCAGCAGATTCAGAAGAGGGGAGGGGAGGGGAAGTAGGCACCTTTAATCCCAGCACTTAGGGTGCAGAGGCAGGAGGATCTCTATGAAGTCGAAGCCAGCCTGTTTTACATAGTGAGTTCCAGGAAAACCAGATACACAGCTAGGCTGACACATGAAAACAGACAAACAGAGGCAACAGAGGAGAAAAGGGGCTAGCTTTGGACCTGGTCTAGAGGAACTCTAGATTTGGCTTTTCCCTTTTGCCAATGTAAAAATGTATCTTTGTGTCTGCTAAAGATGTTCCCGGGACAGGTGGAGCTTGCTCGTAACAATCGGTTACCTTAAGAGTCTCAAAGGAAAAAGTTTGGAAACTGGAAGCTGAACAAAGACACAATCTTTTTTTTTTTTTTTTTAAATAAGTCTGAAGGTCGGAGAGGTCTAGTCACTTGCCTAAGGTACACAGCTAGATGGGCAGGATCCGATTTCCCATCTCCTGGTTTCCTCGCTGGGCCTCAAGCAGGCCCCTCGGGAAGTCTGCCAAGGGCTCCTTTCTTTCCCACATTCTGTGGCACCTCCTATGAGACGGGCAGCGTGTTAGGCCAGTGGATGGGAAATGAAGTCAGTCTTTGCTCTGCTAAAGATTTTTCTTTGAGCCTTGTCCCAATTAGCTTCAGTTTTCCAAAGTTTAGAGCCAGGGTCCCTGTGGCCTTCAGCTAGTTGGCGTGAGCAGAGGCTTCTCTGCAGATCTAGGGGCTGTAGAACCCTAAGCCCGCCAGCCTATTCTGGAGCTAGTTGCTGCCTTTACCACCGAACCAATCATGCCAGAAAGTCATCACGATGATTTCAGAACTGTATTGTGAATTATGCAAAGCGCGCGGATAATTACAGTCGAGCGCCCAGAATACAGAACGCATATGCTGCGGGGTGGGTAGCCCCTGTGGCTTTTGCCAGAATTGTATCGTACTCTCGGTGGGGGGTGGGGGTGGGGTGTGTGCACCCGTGTCTGTTTAGTGGGCTTCTTGGCACACCTAGTTCGATGAAGAGTTAGTTGGTGGCTGGAGAAAGAACATTCCAATTTTGACTGGGGGTCAATTGTGCCAAGTTTGGGAGTATTTTTCACAAGTTTTGGTGTCCGTAAATGAGTCAGCAGGCAAGAGGGGTCGGAGTCGTCTGGAATCCTTCTGCCTTCCAGACGGAGCACCTGAAAAATCCCTAGTTCTCTTCCTGCCCACAAATCCTTAAACTTCTCCCTGAAGACAAAGTCGGTGTTTAATTCTCACCCCCACTTGCCCACATCCTTGCCCGCGGCAAATTAGTTCCACTCGAAGTCCTTTGTCCTTGACCAAGCGCCCCCTTCTGCCTCCACATCGCGATGGTGGTGTTGGCGGCGGCAGCATCAGTTGGATTTCTGACAAGAGCTACACCCGAGGACCCAAAGCCGAGCCTGGCACCCTGTCTCTAAAACCCTAACCGGAAATGCCTTTCCTCTCTGCGCACCAAGTTCGAGTTTAAGCTGTGCCACAAGCAGGACTTGCGGATAACCCAGGATGACTGTCAAAAAAAATGTTAATTTCCCTCATTGTCACCTAAAAATTCCCACCGTACGTTATACTGGTCCTAGTTTGAAAGACCATAAAGGAGAGGTGGTACGAGAAACCGTCCCCCGGCTCTCGGTTGTTCCAGGTGGCCTGGCCCTGAGCCCGGTAGTTGCTGTGTGTGATGCTCGTGGTTCCTTGCCTCCCAGGCTCGGACAATCCGGGGAAAGTTGCTTTCACGTGCTGCGGCCTGAAACGTGAGAGTACAGTCCTTGCGGGTTGGGACCCGGGCCTTAGACCTGCAGGGCCAAGCGGGCACACCGGGGACGCCAGCAGGCACTGCAAACACACTGCGGCCGGGTGAGGAGGAAGCTGCGGCGAGGGTGGGCTAGCGACGAAGAGGAGCGCTGGCCACCGCTCCCCCACCCCCCAACCTCCAATTCGGTCTCGAGAGCTGGAGGCGTGACCTCTGACCCCTGGCCAGGCCCACGCCCGGAGGAGAGGCTGGCAAGCTCTTGTTAGACAAGTTCAAGCGGCCGAGGGAGCTTAAACAGAATTAATCTCTTAGAGATCGGAGATCACCGCTCCCTCGGCGCGCGCTGTCCCCGCGCCGCGCCACGACCAAGACGCCAGAGAGCTCTAGGATTTCGGATAGGCGACCCGGGTGGAGAGGAAGGTGGCGGAGCTCTCCAGAGTCCCCAGGCCTGCAGGGGGAAGCCAGCGACGCCCGCTGGGGACCAACCGCAAGAGGGAAGGCTTTGCCTTCCAGCCGCTGGGTACACGTAATGGAGGCGAGAGGAACTCCGCCAGCTCCGGGTTGGCCGGTTTTGCCTGCAAGAAGCTGGCGAAGCCCTCCCCGCGGTGATGCCCAAACCCGTCACGCCAAGGCCGAGGGACCGCAAGAGCCCAGCCCAGTCCCCACCGCGTCCTCAGCTCTGGCTTTCCATAGATAGTTGCAAAATGAATAAATTACTCACCTCGGGCCAGATCCACGTTTTACCCAACAGAAAGGGCACGGGACCAACAATGAACCAACTCACATGGCAATGTCCGGACGCGCACAATCATACACAGACACAGCTACCCAATATCTTCCACGAATCTATCTGTCTGGCACTCTGGAGAGAAGGGAAAAGCGTTTTGAGAGAGCCCCGTCACCCCTCCCCTCCTCCCTTGCCGTGAAATATAAAAATTCATATTTTTTTTTATTACAAGAGCGGCTCCGTCCTCACCATCACGCACGCACGGAGCCGCTCGCCTGTGTTCACACTCTTAACTCGTCAGCTCCGAGAGCGCTTGCATTTTCTTTGGAAGCCGCTTGCAGGTTCATTAATATCATTAGCATTTAACCCCCTCCCTCTTCCCATCTCCTCCCCGCACATGGCTGACGTCAGACCCCGCCAGGAGTTGGGGGAAAAGCTAAGTGGGCCAGGGACGCCCTATTCCCCTCCCCGCGGCTGCCTGTCAGAACGCTACTGGAGATATTACCAGAGACCCGGCCCGCAGCGACAGGCACAAAGTCACAGGGTAATGAACTTCGGGGACCCTTCGCCGCTGCGTGCGCGGCTGTCCCCGGAAACTGGGATCTGGCCACCTCTCCCCTTGGAAGATCTCCCAGCAATCTAGTTTGCCCTCTCGGTCCCGGGCTCCGGCAGCGAGGAGCTTATCTGCCCGAGACTGCGGCTGTGATTTTCGTCTTTCCACAGAAGATCGGCGGTCTGCAGAGAGCTGCCCACTCTGCACCCCTGTGTGGAGGGAGAGATTGCAAACAGTACCAGGCATGGAGAAAGAGGGAGATTTCGCCCTCGTTGCTCCGTAGGAAGACCATTTCCGTGTCTCCATCTCTGCCCTTCAATATTCCCCTCGTGCTGTCCTCTCTCTTCAGCCTGCCCGTCCATCTCTCTCCATCTGTCTGTCCAAGACTGTCCATATCAAGCCGCATCCCCAGCTGCTGCAGTTTTGCTAGAACCGGGAAAGAAACTCAAGGATGCTCACATTTCCACTGTGGAACGAATTCTGAGCGCCCGGGAGAGCGGGGGCAGCGCGCAAACCAATAGCCACCTGTCTGTCTGTCCCGCCCGGGAGCCTCGCAGGCTGGAGGGCGGCTGGAGAGCGGCGGCGCCGGGCGGCGACGTGGGCGCCGTGGGCCGGGAATCCGGCAGTGCCCACCAGCCGCTGCGCCCCGGGACCGCCAGCATGAGCAAGCCCGCAGGATCAACAAGTGGGTACCTCTCGGGCAGCCGCGGGGTCCCCGGCGCGTGGCCTTGAGGAGGGCAGGCTGGGAGGCTGGGGTGGTCCTTCTGAGAGCTCTGAATTGGAGCCCCAGAGTGGGACTCTGTCGGGCTTGTGTGTCCGTTGGCCTAGCTCTCTTAGACTGTTACGTTGGAGCTTTTCGTGCAACTAGGAAAGCAATTTCGTTGCTCCTGGATGCTAGCTAGCTCTTCCCGGTGTCCCTGGTGGAGCAGGAAGGTTGCGACCCGTGGCAGCCCACCGGTCCAGCTAGTGGTTTCTATTTAGCTGCAGGTGCTGAGGGTGGGAGGGGTGAGACGGGGGCGGGAACTGGGCCCCAGCTCCAGGCGGCGACACAATAACGCAGCCGCTCAAAAACTCGGAGCTCCAGCGCGCAAAAGCAACTCTGCAAAAAGCGGATTTCGAATGGAACGCTCTGCACCCCGTTTCCAGCTATTTCAAATAATCCTGCAAGACTGGGAAGCAGAAACCATTTAAAAGTCACATTTTTCCTTAATCCTAAATCCGCGTAGGTCATAACTGGGGAATGTAAAGTATGGCGAGCCAGTCTAGCAAAGAGAGGACCAAATCCCTAATCCCAAGGAGCCCAGCACCGGCCGGAGTCTGCGGCCTGCTCACTCTGGGCGCTGCTTCTTGCAGCTTCCTCTCCCATAGCCCGCAGTGCTGCAGCTGACCTCTGCTGACTTCCAAAGACAGGACTGCAGGGCACTGTGCGTTTGCGAGCACGGAATCTGCAGAACCTGAGAGCGCGTAGGCCTGAGCCGGCGTGGAAGGCGCCTACGAGGTGCTCCAACCTCCCCGGGGCTTTCCAGTTCCCGCCTTCCACAGGCCTGAGGCGTGAGTTCTAGGGTCTGTGTACAGTGCACACACCCTGGAGCTCTCCAAGCACCGGTGTAGTTTCCCCTATAACATTTTTGGCGCTCTCTGTGAGTTCCTTCCCGCCCCCTCCCCCTTCACTCGCCCTCATTGTCCAGGGTCTTTGAAAGTTGGAAGAGTCCTGGTTACTTCTGGGGACTGATAATGAAGTCTCACTTAGGATGGAGGCAGTTCCCGCCTCCATCTCTCTCCCCCGTAAGAAGAAGCTTGTGTTTTCATTTTGTGCGTTTGTTTTGATTTGGATGTTGAGTTTAAAAATTAGAGTAAAGTGAATGTCAACAAAACGAGGGGGGGGGCAGGAAACCATTCAGATAGGGCCGAGAGAAGGAACCTTCTACCACAGACAGCTTCAGTGCTCAACCGACTCTTGGGCAGGACCACGGTCCGGTTAGCCTTGTCGTATCCTTGCTCTGGCTGGTCTGAGCTCTGGAAAGTAGTGCAGGCTCAGGAAAAAAAAAAAAAAAAATTTTTTTTTTTCTGGATGAGTGTCTTTCCCAAGAGAAGCAGGAGGAGGCCATTCCCGCTGTATTACAAACCTCCACTGCGAAACCGAGGTTGAAGAGCCTGGGCAGGCCTCTTGGCACGTTCACCTGGGAACAGCCAAACCTGTAGAGGTTTTGGGGGAGCTTTGCCCTTTTGAAGCTCGAAGCTTCCAGCGAACTTGAAAAGTGGGGTCTCCTAGGCGAGGGAAGGGGTGGGTGCAGAAGCTCAGCTTTCAGCTCTACCCCGGCTCTGTGAACCAGACAGACGCTGGAAGCCTCCGGATTTGGGAGTCAGAGTGGTGGGCACATGATGTTCGAAGGCACTTTCTGGGGAAACTTGAGTTTTCTACCGTGCCATACCTTGGAGTTTGGCCTTGAAGGCCTGGAGACTGCAATCAGTGCCCGATGGCTCTGAAGAATCCGCTCTCTGGGCGAGGGAGCAAGACCCTGCAAAAAGTGCGGCTACACCCAGATTTTCAGACCCTGGCTGCGGCCAGCGGAAATTCTAAGGCCTTGAGGCCCAGGCCGCGAGGGGCTCTGAGAGCAGCGGGGCGGGTCTGGACCCTGCGGGGCAGGGAGGTCTTCCTCTTACTCGCCCGGCTGGAGAGCAGAGCCTTGTTACCCGGATCCCCGCCTGGGTGGTACTAAGACCCTGGCCAGTCACCCCTGCAGCCCAGACTAACTTCTTTCAACAGCCTCTGATGGTAATTACAGTAATCGAAGCTGCCATATATCTTTAGGCAATTATGACACACAAAAAGCCCCGAGGGGACCCCCTGGGGAGGGAAGTTAAGAGCGGTTTTCCAGCCCCTGGAAACTCCGGCTTGACTCCGGCCTGAGCTTGCCCGGCTTGCTGAAAGAGAAGAGCTCTGCCGCAGTCAACCAGGTTGTCTGCGACCCCAAGTCACCTTAACGTGCCTGGGTGGCGGAGGTTAAGGCGTCGACCCTCTATGCCCTGGAATTTTCGCTTCCCTCCCTTCTGTTCCCCGCCCCAGCCCAGCTCTCTGGATGGGGGAAGTCAGCCCTTAAACAAGGCCAAGCAGCAAGCCCAAGTGGTGACAATCGGGCATTCTGACCGATGAGCCAGAAAGGGGTCATCTACCCTGAGCTAGTCTTCGGGCTACACTCGGGTTCTCCAGAAATATGTGACCGTAGGCTCCAATCTGGATGGGAAGCCTGGGTAGTGAGAGGAGCTGCCACTTCTTCCCTTTCGGGCTCATCCCCAGTGCTGCCAGGAAGAGAAGGGCAGCTAGGGCGACAGAGCTACTGAGCCCTTAATAGAGGGCCCCAAAAGACCAGAGGGAGGGGAACTTTGGAAGATCTGAGCTCCGCGTTCACTGTTTCTACAAGGAGTGTTTGTGCAGCAGAGCTCGTGGCCGCGGGGTCCAGGCGTGACCGTGAGTTGTTTGGGGAGTAGTGACAGGCCTCAGGGGGTGAAGGACAAGACCCACACTTGATTCACTCCAGCCCCTCCCTTCCCCAACACAATCTCCGCTCTTGCCCTGCGGGAGAGGGGGCGCCGAAGCGGTGGCCGCAACGCCGAACGCCTCCCCCGCCAGCCTTTGTCGCCGTCCGAATTCCCATGCTACTCTTTTTGACGGGTCACTGGTGGCTCTATAGGCAGGTGCTGCGGCGGGGTTGTAATTACCCCGGCTGAGCGGGGTCCTTACCGACCTCCCCCTGCCGGGTCCCCCGCACTCCCCCCTCCACCTGAGTAGGAGGCCAGGGCCCGGAGTGCAAGCTGTCTCAGGCGCCTCGGGGTTCCCTAGTTAAGTTCCTACTTCCCTCGCCTCCGGACCTCCGCAGACAGCGCCCTCAGTTCCACTGGCTCTCCCGCCCCCAATCTGGGTGCTCCAGGAGCGACTGTGGGGTTCCCACGAGGCCTGAGCTCGCCTGGTCCGGGGTTGGAATGCCTTTGACCCGTATCGATGGGAAAATCAGGTGTTAATTGTTATTGACTATAATTTTTAATGACAATGTTAACACTCTTATAAATATACCCATTGTTTTCTGAAATCTTTCTTCGTCGGTAAGTAACTTGCTTCAGGCACTTGTTGGACTCCAGCCTGAGGAAAAACACGTAGCCCTTCCTAGTGCCCTCCTCCTAACACACCCAAAGCCCGGCAGGCTGGGAGAGTCCTGGCAAAGTTGTCCTGCGTGGGTAGCAGTCCCAGAAAAAATTAAGAGCCATTCAAACAACAAAAACAAGTCCCTCTTCCACCAGCAGCAGAAAAAACGCAGAAAAGCCACCACTACGAAGGGGGTGAAGGGAAGAGAGCAGTGTTTAGACGGAAAGAGCGTGGGGGTAAAGGGGGAGAGGTGACCACCTCTGGCTACCCCAACACCAGTTGGATGTCTCCGCTCTTGCTCAGACCGGTTACTTCCCTCCCCCTCAACTTTTTTTCTAAAAGAAATAATTTCTCAAACTCTCAGCACTAGGCATTTTTTTCCATAGGTAAAAAGAAAGTTGGGCAATTACCACTCCCCTTATTATCATTAATAATCTGAGTATTAGCATCACAATAATAATCCTAATAATAACAACCGCCGGGCTCAGCTCCGAGAAAACCCGATGGCCTCCCAGCTGCCAACCCCGGTTCCAGTCGTGTTTGTTTTTCTTCTTTTTCCCTTTTACATTTCAAGTTTGTCTCCTTGCGCGCCCACTAACAACTTTTTTTCCCCCCCTGTTAAATGCAAGAGCGGAGGAGGGAGGCAGCCAAACTTTCGGCGGAGCAGAAAGGCAGCGGCGGGCCGAGCTGCTGCCCGGACCTGCTGTAATCTTTTATTCCAAAATGGGTCTCGGCGATTAGAGGAGACCCAAATACATGTAGCGGTGCATGAATAACGCTCATTGTAGGAAGCTGACACTTGCTCAGGGAAAAAAAGTTTGGCTATAAAATCTCTTCATTATTTGCTTTTACCGCAGCTCCAATGCTAATCCCCTCAGAGGTCAGATTGCTTAGCATCTCTCTCTCCCCCCTCTCCCCTTTCCTCCATCTCCTCCTCCCCTCGCTCCTTCTCATCCTTTCCCCCTCTACCCGGTCTTTCAGGCCGCATTTTAGATATTCCTTGCAAAGTGTGTGGTGACCGCAGCTCCGGGAAGCACTACGGGGTCTATGCTTGCGATGGCTGCTCTGGATTCTTCAAGAGGAGCATCCGAAGGAATAGGACCTATGTCTGCAAGTCTGGAAACCAGGTACTCCCCAGGGGTTGAGCTGTGCAGCTCCCCTCTGCACCCCCCCCCCATTTCTGCCTCTGAATTCCCCGACCTCAGTCCCCTTCCCTCCTCCGTCTCTACTTTGGGTGGCCCTTTGGCTCTGGAAAGGGCAAATTAGGTTAGGGAAGGCAAATGAGTTTACAGGAGAGAGTCAGAACTCCCACGGTTTTTCTACAAGGCCTGCCCTGAGGACTCAAGGAAGCCAGCAGAAGCAAGCAAGCAGCCCATTAGGCTGCCCGCCCTTTACATTCTCATTCTTAGCTGCAGCCAGGCTCAGTCTAAGACCACCACCGCCTTTACCTAAGACTCCAAAGTGAATGGTGGCTACTCAAAAGCCCTGCAACTTGCCAGATGCTGGGTCCTTTGGCTCTATGGATGCAGGGCTGCCGTGGAAGCAGGCAGATGTAAGGACTGGTTGGCTCAGAGGAAGTTATGATTCTAATCCAGTTGGCCTCCATCCTTCTGCTTACAGGATGAACCTGCTGAGTTGCATTTCAGTCTGGTACTGGCTGACCTATCTCACAGACACAGGGCAGTTAGGGAGTGAGCTGCGTCCAACTATAGCGTCCAACCAGAGCTAACTCCATCCCCTGTAAGAGGCTCATGTCAACCTAAGCGGTCAGCCTTCTGGCTCCACAGGTTACTCACCTTTACATACAAGCCTTTCCTTGGGAGTCTTTCCAGACTCCCAAGAGTACCTTAGTCAGGAGGCATCCTCTGTCAACCAGGAGGATGAGAAGCACCCACTAGTTAATGTATAGGACACATGTCACTTCACACAGTCGTCTGGTGCAGTGAGTTCTTGTGAGCTCTTGTTCAGACGGAACATTGGCTCTTACACAGTCCTGATAGATTTTGATTGGCAGCACACACAAGAAGACATGTGCAGTTAGATAAGTTATTTTGACCTCTGCAACCCCCTCACCTGCTTTCTCGGGTTCTCAGTACTAGGTCACCAATACCACATTAGATACACATATGGGATTGTGTCCCAGAAGTTCTATAGGTTTGAGATTCTGCAGAGTACCAGGTGTCTACTTAGAATATGGTTGTTGTTGTTGTTGTTGCAAGCTCTTGGTCTGTAGCCTAGGCTGGCTTGAAACTCACGATGATCTTTCAACCTCAGGTGAGGGTCACCACACCAGGCCACATTATCTCATCTAACAGACAGAATTGGGAAATCTGAGGTGGTGTGTTTCCAAAGAGGTGATCGTCAATTCAAAGATGCTTATATCAACCCACAGTGATTGGAAAGAGGTGATAGCAAACCCAGCAGGCAGAACGAAAAAGATGTCAGACTGAGGCTCCTCTTCCTTCTCACTGGCTCCAGATCCTTCCGTACATTTGATGGGACTGAAAACCCACTGGAGACATTTTTGCCTTTACATGTTTATCAAGATACTGGAGAAGATATCATTCTCATTGGATATTCAACTACATCTGTATTTTGCCTTGGGTTGGTTCAGTGTGTATGCATGCTGAGTTTATGCTGGGAATTACACCCCCCAGCCCGAGGCGATGGATTTTAATTGGTGAAGAAAATGAGATGAGTTGCTCTTGTGTGTAATTTTCCTTATGGATATTTCAAGAAGAAAATATATACTCATCCCAACTTCAGTGTTTACGAAGATTTAAAATGGCAAGGCAAAATTAAAATATTTTTTGTGTATGAAACACTTGTGCAGAAGGCTAGGAGTTTCACTCAGTGGAAGAGTGCTCCCAGCACTGGGTTCAATCTGAAGGCTTCAAAACAAAACATAGACACATTATGTATCTATGTCCATGTCCCCTGAGCAATGACACTGACACAGACAAACACTAAAAGAAACATTGTCTGAGCTGGCTGTGGTGGCAAGGAGAGAGAAGCAGGAAGATCACAGATTTGAGGCCAGCCTGGGCTACACAGGAAATTTCAGGTCATCCTGAACTATAGAGCAGGAAGACTCTGTCTCCAAACCCCATGGTCTGGGGATGCAGCTCAATGGTAGACAGGTCCCACTCCTGCATTCAAAACCAGCATCAGATAACTAACCGGGAGGAGGAAGCCTTACCTCTTTGTGTGTGTGTGTGTGTGTGTGTGTGTGTGTGTGTGTGTTGTTTGTTTGTTTGTTTGTTTGAGACAGGGTCTCACTCTGTAGTCCTGGCTGCTCTGGTCTCACCAAGATCCATCTGTCTCTGCCCCCTGAGTGCTGGAATTAAAGTTTTGGACCGCCATGCCCAGCTAAATCTTCTTTTTATATACTCTCCCACCCCACTACATGTAAAATTCCATAAGACATTTGTTTGCCCTGTCAGATAAATATTTGTAAAGCAGCAACTGTTCCCCCCGCCCCCCATCATCTGGCTAATTCTTCATTCTACCTCACCCTCTTCTCAAGCACTGCCTCCTGGATCTTCCTGAGTTTTCCTCCGCCCTTCGGCTCCGCCCACACACTCTCTCTGGCTGTCACCTCACATTCCAGGGATGGCTGTTCCCCTCCTTCCCCACTCTCCCCCCATGGATCTAAGCTGAGACTAATCCTTAGTACCTCAGGGTTGTCTCTTCTTTGTGATTGTGTAAGTTTGGCTTAACTACAAAAAGGGGGGGGGCATAGACGTGGGAAGAATAAGTGGTCGAGGTTTAACTATCAGGTCAATGGACTCACTCAGAGGATGGCAGCAAGCAATAGATGGAAAGGCAGCAAAGGTGGCTACAGGGCCTAACCTACAGGCTAGCTTCTGGCTGAGTTCAGGACCAGGTCGCTGTCTTCGGTCCTGAAAAAACGTCATCAGCGCTCTGCTCCGCCACTGTTTCCTTCTTGAGCTTCTTCTCTTAGCCCAAGGAGATCAGGGAAAACCTTTCTCTTTTTCCAACTCCCTGAGGTTGAGAACCGATCTTGTCCCAACCCTGGGAATCCCAGACCCTTACTTACCTGGTAGTGCGTGCCCAAGGTTTCCCATTTCCCTGGGTCTGGGCATCCTCCCTGAGCCGAGGTTGTCCAGAGTCCCCACTCTGGGTCTCACACCCCAGGATCGGGGTTCTGGTCCCCACCTAAGGGCTATGGAGGGCTCTGACTGCCTGCCGTCTGTTTCAGGGAGGATGCCCCGTAGACAAGACACACAGAAACCAATGCAGGGCGTGTCGACTGAAGAAGTGTTTGGAAGTCAACATGAACAAAGATGGTAATCAGTACATGCTTTTATTCTTCTAATTTTGATTGGGTAGTAAGTAAATTATATGTACAGAAAATAGATGGCACTCCTATGCATGTAAATCATTTCCCCAACAGAACTCCCCTCTCCAGATGCTGGGAACTGGCCGCAGGCTGACAGTTGTAGCCTCTCAGAGACTCTGCAGCAGTCCTCAGCTGACCCAGTATTCCAGGAAGCCCTGTCAGCCCCCACCCACCCCCACCAAGGCAGAATTTGCAGGCAGGAATCCCACGCCCAGTTGCACATTTCATGCATAGGATTCTAGCCCCGTTTCTCACCTCTTCTTGCAGTCTTCTGTAACCTTCCTAAGATCTCACGATCGCTCACTCAAGTCTTTCTGGAATTCTCCAAGTACAGAGAGGAAAACGAGAGATTTCAGGTCCTTGTTAGCAAATTCAGTGTAGCCATTGAGTTGGCCCTAAGCTTTTTAAGAGCCCTTTCTAGGTGGACCAGAAGAGAGAGAAGGTGGAGGGGGGTAGCTAAAGAGGATGACACACAGGGGTGTCGCCCACAACCAGCTTCCTAAGGCCCAAATTCAAGCCGGACCTGTGTCTTAAATAAATTCAGGATGTAGATTAAATCTCCAAGCTGCATTTTCCAGCCCTCCTCAGGTCTGTACTTTGCAAGGACATCCCTGGGCCTGGGAGAAGGTGGAGGAGAGTCTGGGAACATGGTGTAGTGAGCCTTGCGGTGGGGGCTGCCTGTCTGGAGTGCCCTCTCTCTGGATGCTCTGGAAGCAGGAGGGAGCGTCCAACCTGTTGAACTTGTGTATTGACAACTTGTCATGCTCTGCGGGTGGAAGATTGCCCTGAATTAATTTGTTTGTTTAAACTGTTGGTGGTAATTGTCACGTCTCCCATGCCTTCCTCCATTTGGTCGCCCCTGTCCCATCCCCCAGGGTTCCTTGGGCTCAGGTCTTTTTTTTTTTTTTTTTTTTTTTGAGACCTTGGAGGCCAAAGCCAGTTGTGGGGGAGACCTGGAGGTGGGTGGTGGGGAGTCTATCTCTGCGGCCCTGATTGCGTGTGATCCTCTCTTTCTTGTTAATGGGAGCTGAAAGCGAGGGCACCTTGTTATTTCAGAGACCTTGAGGGTCCCTGGTTTCCATGAGATCCCTAGGTGGGAAGGACCCCTGAGCATCTCCCTCACTCTAGTCCATCTCAGATCCCTGCTTCTTACCCGTGCCGGGAAAATGTGCCCAAGCGCCCTGCAGCACGTGCCCTCTCTCCTCTTCACCTCTGTCCCCTTGGTAACCTCGCGGGTCCATAAGTGACTATGGAGCCGCAGCCGGCTGCATCCAAGTGTCACCGCGCCTGTAATCCCAGGCCTGTGTCCATCTGTTTGTCTCTGTAGCCGTGCAGCACGAGCGGGGGCCTCGGACGTCCACCATCCGCAAACAGGTGGCCCTCTACTTCCGTGGGCACAAGGAAGACAATGGGGCCGCTGCTCACTTCCCCTCCGCGGCGCTGCCAGCCCCCGCTTTCTTCACAGCGGTCACTCAGCTGGAGCCGCACGGTCTCGAGTTAGCTGCTGTGTCTGCCACCCCTGAACGACAGACTCTTGTGAGCCTGGCTCAGCCCACGCCCAAGGTTAGTGGTTTTGCTGGGTCCAAAGAGACTCTCTTAAGCAAAGGGAGAGGGTAGCCATGCTCAGTTCTGAGCTTAGGCGCCGTCTGGGAAAGATGGAGGGATTCCCAGATGCTCGTTCTGAGTCTCCTGCTCCTTCTGTTGCGCCAAAGACGCTAATGTTTAACGCACATTAGACCACCCTCTGGGCGGCAAATGAACACTCCTGGGGATGAGGGATGGAGGCCAGAAACCTGCACCTTTAGGGAACGCTAAAACGGTTGGTGAGTGGAGCAGTCTAATCCCAGAGTGCAGCCCCGGGTGCTCCCAGGGGCCAGAACTGACTAGAACAGAAATTGGCTCCACCTGAGAGAAGGAGCCTCCTGAGATGCCCCAGGATCTGTAATCTTGGACGATTTCAGCGTAAGAGAGAAAAATGTAGAAATCACTGTTAGAAAGGCTGTATTATTTTGTCCGGCCTTTACCACAATAACCAACCCCCAGGATTGGTCCTACCAGAATAGTCACAGCCTGACATACCTGGGAAGGCTGCCACCTAGGGACTGCACTTCAAGCCTCGACTTGATTCCTCCCACTGAAGGGAAAGAACCTAGGATTCCCCCCAGAGGAGGCCAGCTGCAGCCTCACACTGTAGGGACGCCAAACACCTGGGCACATACACACGCACAATATTTAATACTGCTTTCTTACCCTTGATGTGTATAATAAGCTCGGGAAAGTAGTGTTATGAATATGTTGTCAGTTATGAATGGGAATGCTCTGTGAATGATTAAGATGTCTAATTGAAATATTTCCATAATATACTAATCCTTTCTAAAAATACTCATATGCATATTTGTGTTTGGGATGCCTATTAATTTATACTTTTTTCTCATCTATTTTTATTTACACAAATGCAAGCAGTTCTTGTCTAAATGAGAGCCAGGCCTGGAACTTGGCTCAGCCCAAGAAAATTTTGCTGCAGGGGACAGAATAGCCAGACACCCCTTTGGAAGACAGAATTCCCCCCCCCCAAGAAAGCAAACGTACCCCCCCAGGAGACAACATTTCTCAAATTCTGTAGATAGAGATGTTTGAAGGCAACTGAAACATTTAACCAGAGCAGCCCAGCCTCTGCTTAACCAGGGCATTGAACTGTCAGTTGTTTTTGCAAAGCTGGGGTTCCCTCACTTGCAGTATTTGTCTTTCTTCCTCCTCTCAGTATCCCCATGAAGTGAATGGGACCCCAATGTATCTCTATGAAGTAGCCACTGAGTCCGTGTGTGAATCGGCTGCCAGGCTTCTCTTCATGAGTATCAAGTGGGCAAAGAGTGTGCCAGCCTTTTCCACGTTGTCCTTGCAAGATCAGGTATGGACCAACAGGATACTGAGGGCAGAATGGAAGCAAGAATGCTCAACCTTGTGAGCTGGATGCAGCCTGCATACGCCAGCAAGGAAGCATGCTTTCTGAACAAGGAAGCCAGTTACTGTTAACAGTATCATCCTAGACTTTCAAATTATCTATAGAATAATTGGTTAGAAATGTAACTATGGCCAGCTAATGTTGGCAAACACCTTCAACTCCAGCACTTGCGAAACAGAGGTAGGCCAGCCTGGTCTACAGAGTGAGTTCCAGGACAGCCAGGGTTACATAGAGAAACCCTGTCTCGGGGGGGTGGGGGGGAGGAAGGGAAGAGGGAGAGGGGGAGAGGGAGAGAGAGATGTGCTTTGGGTAAAATAAATACAGACATTCATTATCTCTTTTAAAGTTTCATTAAAACATCAAATTTAAAATCTTCTAACACTGCTGACAAGCCAGGCACGAGGATGCATATCTGTAACCCCCACTCAGCCTCACTCAGGAAGCTGAGGCAGGAGAACCTTGAGTTTGCAGCCAGCTTGAGCTACAAGGAAACCCATTGATAAAATGATGTTTTCTTACAAACACTCAAGCTGAGAGGAATAGAAGGTAGCAAGAATATTTATTCCCTGGTGAGAGTTTGTAACTTCAACTGTTTTCTTTCCACTGTGATGTGTACAGTTTTGGCTACTGATTCATCACCAGGTGCCTTGCATATCTTGTTGACTAGTATCTTGCTTGGTTTGTTCCTGGTGGCCTGTTTGGAGGCCTTGCTAGAGATCAGATCCAGGGCCTTGTGTGTGTGAGAGGACCATGATATTGTTGGATGGCACCCCCCCCTCCCTTTCTTTCTTGACCCTTTCACTGCTTTTAGAGCTTTTGGAAACAAAAAAGCAACTTCACACAATTCTTTAGTTATAAATGATGTTCAGAGGTAAGAAAATTATATACAAGAAAACCTTGAATTTTAGCAAATCCTGTACATTTTTGTTGTTGGGAATATAAAAAAGTATTAAAAGTGTCATTATGACATAATTTTATTTATTTATTTATTTATTTATTTATTTATTTATTTATTGTTGTTATTTTGAGACAAGCTTTCTCTGTGTAACCCTGGCTGTTTTGGAACTTGGTATATAGACCAGGCTAACCTTGAACTTGTAGAGATTCACCTGTTTCTGCTTCCCAAGGGCTGGATTAAAGGTGTTCGCCACCACCACATGGCCATAATTATATTTCTAACTAATGACTCCATAGGTAGATACATCTTTGTGTGTGTGTGTGTGTGTGTGTGTATGTATGTATGTTTTTCAAGACAGGGTTTCTCTGTGTATCCTTGACTGTCCTGGAACTCACTCTGTAGACCAGGCTGGCCTTGAACTCAGAAATCCACCTGCCTCTGCCTCCCAAGTGCTGGGATTAAAGGTGTGCACCACCACCACCACCACCACCACCACCACCACCACCACCACCACCGCCCGGCACGCGCGTGCGCACATGCGCTCGCTCTCTCTCTCTCTCTCTCTCTCTCTCTCTCTATATATATATATATATATATATATATATATATATATTCTTAAGAGGAAGAAAGAGGGGCTGGAGAGATGGCCCACTGGTTAGGAGCACTGGCTGTTCTCCCAGAGGATCTGCATTCAATTCTCAGCACCTACATGGCAGCACACAACTGTTCATAACTCCAGTTCCAGAGGATCTGACACCCTCACACAGACATACATATAGACAAAACACCAATGCACATAAAATAAAAATAATTATTTTTTTAAAAAGAGAAAGAAAAAAAAATCATGGTAATCACAATTACTGGCTCTTGGGGGCACTCACAGAAATTTAGTGACAGTCCTTTTCCCCAAAGACTAATAAGCTTTTTTTTTTTTGGGGGTCAAGCCTGGACACCTTGCACATGCTCAGTGAGTGCCCTGCCAGCCACTGTGTTACACATGGAGCACTAATACATAGTTCTTAAAGCAGAGGGTATCCTTCCAGATGCTTCTTTGAGGAGGGCAAATGATGTGTCAAACATGTGTAATCTCATAGCATGAGATATGACCACAATTATTGTTTACCTCTAATTAAAAAATATTTCCTGTATTGATGCAATAAAAATTTTAAAAAGCATTGAAAAAATTAAGAATTTTGGTCTAATTGTGAATTTAGTTACAAACCTTCATGAGACTTAGCTATCAGAAGTAAATAAATTATTTTATAAATATCATTCAGCTTTGGCTAGTTTTATTTTTTTCTTTAACAGTTTTCTAAACAGGGAGAATTGTTTTCAAGATTGTAGGTCCTATCTTTGACCAGATTTACTGGTTACATTTATTCTTTTGCTTCCCTTCAAGTGTGTGTGTATGTACCCACGCGCATGCACGTGTGTGTATAAATTGGCTATTTTTTTTTCTGAAAACAAGAATTTGTAAACTCTAATCTTAATAAAATTCACTTTCTGTCTACCACTTAGCCTTTTGCTAGAAACCCTTCAATGATAAGCAAACTACAGTGAAGTGGAATTCAGTGTATTAATTTGGAAAAGGAGCCAGATTTTCATTTTAAATATTCAGTAGCACATTTTATTAGAATGAAGATGGCGGGCACCTTGATGCTGTCCACTTATGAGTCTCAGAAAAATCAGGCAGGGAGACGAGGTAAACTCAGCAAAACCCGATTAACATAATTACACCCTGATTTTCCTTCCCGCCTCCTGGGAATTAGTGAATTCTCCCTCTCCCTCTCTCTCTCCCTGCCCCCTCAACTCTCCAGGAAGATGGGAACCCTGACCTAGGAGCTTAGTCAGACAGAGTCTTC
Source organism: Arvicanthis niloticus (assembly GCF_011762505.2). Lineage (NCBI taxonomy): Eukaryota > Metazoa > Chordata > Mammalia > Rodentia > Muridae > Arvicanthis > Arvicanthis niloticus. Next base: position 15,410,211 of record NC_047677.1, read on the forward strand.
AGTGTTTTACACCAGAGCACTTCACCTGCTCAGCTGCTGCTGGCATTTGATGGAGAAGCCTTCATCTCCAGACAGGTTCTAGGTGGCCATCAGCTAGCAGCAAGGACATGAGGGGTTAACCCCTTCCTGAGGGGAGTGAACTTTGAGGAACTGGAGAGGCTGACTCTGAAATGCCTGTGTGTGTGTCTATAAGCACTGCTTCAAAAAACAAAATGTAGAAGATAAGGGGAAATAGATTATTTGGGGGGAAAAAAATGTACCAAGACAGGCATTTAAAACGCTTTAACAGAAATTTACATATGGAAATTGTTTATAAATTTATAAATTACACACTATATTATATTATACATCTATTGTATGACAGCTGATGCTTTTGGAAGATGCGTGGAGAGAACTGTTTGTTCTAGGAATAGCACAATGGGCCATTCCGGTTGATGCTAACACTCTACTGGCTGTATCTGGTAAGAATTGCACAATTTAATGACTTTGTTGTAGAAATTACCATAAAAATACATTACTGAAAAAAGAACAACATGTAAAGAATAACAAATTCCCGCCGAACAATAGAGTATACCTGTCATTTATAAATCTATATTTAAATGCAAATAATGTTGTTTCGTTGTATTCATGACTGCTTGCATTGTTATTTAAATGCAAATTACTGTGTTTGTTATCATCCAAGAGAAGATTTTATATTAACTTTCATACAATATAGCCAGTTTACATGGAACCAGATATCTCAGAGTGACAATTGGGAAGACATTGATATGCAAGATTTTGTCAAAAATCAATATTAAAACATGAAAATGCCTTCATATTAGAGTATTTATCCCAGATTTCAATTCTAGGCATGAATAGTGACAACACAGACTCCCAGAAGCTGAACAAGATCATATCTGAAATACAGGCTTTGCAGGAGGTGGTGGCTCGGTTCAGACAGCTCCGATTAGACGCCACCGAATTCGCCTGTCTGAAATGTATTGTCACTTTCAAAGCTGGTAAGCAGACACACACCCCTATCTCTTGCCACTCCATTAATCCAGCTACTTCAAAGCCTAGCTCTAGACTGACTTGTAGGGGGAAAAAAAGAAGGAAAAGAATGGGTGGAGGTGACATGGTGTTTTCATGGAACTGACATTCTGAGGTTGGCTGACTCTCAGCAGCTGTGGAGATTGGCATGCTGTCCATTTCCCGTGCCCTGTGTGCCCACAGTGCTCCTTGTGCTGTCTCTCACAGTTTCCTGGTCTTCATTTCTAGTTCCTACACACAGTGGTTCTGAACTGAGAAGTTTCCGGAATGCTGCCGCCATCGCAGCTCTCCAGGACGAGGCTCAGCTGACTCTCAACACCTACATTCATACCAGGTGACCGCTGTTCGCTGAGAACGTGCACTTAAGAAAATTGCCTCTATTGTGAATGATCCCGCAGACAGTAAGAAGCTGGTTCAAACGGCCTGGCTAATTATCCTGTTGCCAGCCAGTTAATTGAGTTAGAATCCATGTCCTCACCTGTCTCCAAAAGGGAGGGCAAGAAGGGCACATTAAATTAAGGTGATGTGTGTGTGACTGGAGCGCATTGCCAGGCACAGCGTTGCCACGCTGTGTTGGCTGAACAAGCTGACCAACCAAAAAGTTGTGCGCATTTGTGAGTCTGGGCATGGAGAGAGTCAAAAAGCACATTAGGTTGATAGATTAGAAAAGGCACAGATGGTCCTTAGACAGGTATGCTTCTTCACACACCAACCCCAAGTTCAAGGAGCACAGAGCTTTCTACAAAGGCCATCTTTGCTCTGGACTAGACTGTGTCTTCCTTTTAGTGGTTGGTGTCTGCTGAGTTATCTAGGGTCCCAGCACCCACAACTTTCTAACTGATGCAGGATATTGATAGAAACTCTCCAACATGGAGGGTCAATAAAGTTCCCTGGCCCAGCACCCGTTTGGTCTTTCTGAGTCTATTTTGAGGTGCAAAAAGGACAGGCTTTAAAAAGAGTAATGGACCTCTTTAGCTTCCTAAGTTGGGAGTGTGGTGGATCTGAGGTTGGGATAGAATCAGGACTAAGAGGTCATGTTCATCAACTTAACAGTAGCCATAGATACCTCACTGGAGATCTATGGGCAAAGGCCATTAATGCCCCCTCTCCTAAGGGCTCAGAGAAACCTCAAGTCAGCAGTATCTGTTTAAGAGCTAGGAGATTCCTATTTATGTCTGTATCACCTTGAATGTCGAGGGAATAAAATTGTACTGCATTTATTAAACAAACAAAGAAAACATTGAAGTGACCTGGCTTGGTAGTTGATGCATGTACACTCTTCCACAGTAAAGTGCCATGGCTAGAGATTTGAAATCCACACTGCTCTATAGAATATAAATGGTAAGCACCTAATTCTGTAATTCAGAATTACAAGATGAAACAGTCCCCAGTCTGAGCTTGGGTCCCCCAGTACACTCTGACTTGTGTATCGCAGCTGACCTCTGACTCTGTGAGCCAGGAGTATATTCAGAACACTGAGCGGAGAACATGGAATTCAGTTACTTGTTCAGCCCAACCTTTGCTAGGTAGTCATTGTGCACAGTGGAGTGATGTAAATTATCACCAAGAACAGGAGACTGCCCTTACCATTGTGTGGAGCGTACAGAAACACCACCTTCAGTTCATACAGGAGAGGTGGGGAGAGGGAGGACCGGGAGAGAGAAATTCTAGTTGGGAAAGAATAAGGCAGACCCAGAAAGGTTGGCTAATGAAGAGGACACGTGAAAGGGGCCCTGCATGGTGGAGGGATTTCATTAAGAAAGTGTGGGTACAGTCCCTGGGGCTAAGGGGTGCTGCTAGAGTTGTTGTGTGAGGTGCCAAGGATCTCTGAGACAGCTCAGTACTCCAGGAGCTGCTGGCAGGGTGTCCTGGGAGAATCCCACCCCAGGTTATCACAGTCTAACCCTGGAACTGGAGTTATAGACAGGTGTAGTGTGAGCTGACATATGGGTGGTGGGAATTGAACCTGGGTCCTTTGGAAGAGTAGCCAGTGCTCTTAACCACTGAGCCATCTCTCCCCACAGTCTCTTATTCTCTATAGCTTGACCAGTTGTGTGGGTCTCTGTAGTAGGCATCATCTCTGATCTCCTGGAAAAAAAGCAGCTCCCTGGTGAGAGGTGGGAGCTATACTAACTATGGGTTAACAGACAAAAAGGAAGAGTGCAGTCTGACAGTGTCCATTTATCAACATAATACTAGGAGGCTCTTCTCTAAGATATATGACCTACTCAGTCACAGGTTCTTAGCCCAGTTAACAGTACCAGGCATGAGTTCATCTTGTGGAGTGGCCCTTAAATCCACTACAGAATCATCTTAAACAGACACACTGACACACACATTGTTTTTGTTTCTAGGTGCTACACTACTGCATGTATAATAAGCTATTCTTACTGAGTGACCAGCTCTTTCCCAACTAGAGAAGAGTGGAAGGGATATCCACTTGGAGGCAATCAGGAGTTAACACTTGGCCTGGGTGCATCTCAGTGACACAGCACTTGATTGCTGTGCACACACAAGGCTCTGGGTTCATCCCAGCGCATGCACAAGGCAGTTGGGTGTCTGTAGTTTCTGGATTCTCCCAAATCCATTCGTTCCAGAACATGTCTGCAGCAGCTTCTTAGTGGGGAAGGTTTATCGTGTTGGGCAGATGCCACAGACATAACAGAGACTGCCTAGGCATCCCTGCTGCCTCATATTTGCAGAGTTCTCTCTGCCTAATCCCAGAGACAAAAACAGAACCTCAGGAGAGAGATGTGACCAAAACTAGAGGGAGGCCTAGCAGATCGCTCAGCAAACAGAGCAAATGGCAAAACTTAGGTATTTTGCTTGTCTGTCTGTTAATGAGGTTATTTGGTATTTTTGTTTGGTTAAATGGTTTTTTTTGGTTTTGTTTTTGTTGTTTTTTGGTTATTGCTGTCTGATTGAGGGTCTCGTTCTATAAGCCAGACCAACCTGATTCACTATCACTGTGTAGTCCAGGCTGGTTTTAAACTCATGGCAACCGTTCTGTCTCAGTCCCCAGGTCCTGGGATTATAGGAACCAGCCACCATATCTAACATTTTTTTACTCTAGATAAATGTCATCATTTCTGTATCACCTTATAAAGTGTGCTCTGGTGCCCTGCCCAGAGTTCCTATATAAAACTTGATACAATGAGACCCAAACAGGGGTCAGAGTGATTTATAAGCTTTATGTCCAAAACAAAAAAACAAAACCAAAAAAAAAAAAAAAACTGGCAGTGGTAGCGCACGCCTTTAATCCCAGCACTTAGGAGGCAGAGGCAGGCAGATTTCTGAGTTCGAGGCCAGCCTGGTCTACAGAGTGAGTTCCAGGACAGCCAGGGCTATACAGAGAAACCCTGTCTCAGAAAACAAAAACAAAAACAAACAAACAAAAAAAAAAAAAAACAAAAGACAAAAACAAAAAGAAAAACAAAGCCTCATGTCCAGTTGGGCAGAGTTCTTTGTCCAGAGCAAAGAGGTGAACGTGGATGTTGTTCTCCTAGACCCTCTGTAGAGCGGGGCTATTGGGCAGATAAACACAGTTGGCAAGGTCCTGTGAGGGGATTTGATGTCTCTCAGTTTCTGGTACCTGAGACTGAGGTGGAACATGGTTCCGTTGCACATCTGTCACTGGCACCTACCTGTGGCTCTCTCATAAAAGTGTCTCTGGAGGTCAGTTTTAGGTAGTTTTTTCTCAGAGGAGGGATGCTTTTCTGCATGGATGCCTACTCTAAACGATTGGCTGGAGTGGGATCAGGGTGTGAGAGGTGGGACACAAGCATCTAAAGACAGCAGGGAATTGAACGTGCACATCTGAGTGCAAATGTGTGTTGGACATCAAGTAAGGACATTGTTAAGCAATTTTTCCCATCTTTAATTATATGCCAATTTCATTGACATGAAAGTTGGGTGGCACTGCCACCCAACAGAACTCAGTCTTTAATTTGCAGTGTAATAAGGGTGGAATTATTCCTGAGAGTGACAAAGTGTAATGCCTGAATGATAATTTGGAGAATTGCTTAGAAAAAGAAGCCATTTTATTTGAGAGAAATCGTCTGTTCAAGAGTGTCGAGAATTTAAAAATATGAATTCCACTGCCAACTTCATAATCAACCCTATGGTCATTCCCTACAGTGATAGCATTTCGTATATTATTTGGTTTAAAATTAGCATCAGGTGTCTTAAGGCTGATTTTTCTAGAAATAAAAATGTACTCCCTTTGCTAACATTGAGATGGAGATGGATGGATGGATGGATGGATAGATAGATAGATAGATAGATAGATAGATAGATAGATAGATAGATAGTTGGATGAACAAACAGACAAAGCAAGCAAGCATGTGATTGGGCAATGTTATTTCTGTTTTGGAGGATCCCAGTAGTCTACCTGTGAAACAGGGACAGAGACACCTGTCCTGGAGTCTACTGCTGGACAATTTGTTTCTGAAGAGGCCCAAGTCAGGAAGTTCCCCCGGGGATGATGTGTGTCCAAGCATAAGATGTGAGTTGCTGACTGTGTGGACTCTGACATTGCTTTCCTGGCTTCTCCTATTGCAGATATCCCACACAACCCTGCCGATTCGGGAAACTCTTGTTGCTTTTACCAGCTTTACGGTCAGTTAGCCCATCCACCATAGAAGAAGTGTTTTTCAAAAAAACCATCGGCAACGTGCCGATTACGAGACTACTTTCAGATATGTACAAATCCAGCGATATCTAACTAAGGTCTCCAGCACCCACTCTCCAAGACGGAGCAGTATCCGATGGACGTCTACCATGCAGGACAAGCCTCAAATAACAAGACTTTCTGGAAGGAGAAACCTGGGAGGGAGTGGCCTTCAGGAAAAAAAAAATGCCAGTGGACTCAAAACAACAGCTATGACCTGCTGCTTCCCTGAAACAGGACAGCTGGAAAGGCCAGGTGGTTACAACAGTTACTGTTGACATGCCCTGGGATGGGGTGAGCTGGGGTCACCACTACAGGCCCAGCCAGGCATTCTGCCTCTGACCTGGAAGATCCAGCTGAATCACTCAAAGCTGAAAGACAAACCATGCTTTCTTCTTTGTAGCACATAAAGTCAGTTGATCAACAGTAGCTGTTCGTGTAACATCGTCATATACTGCGGCCTTCAGGACTCATGTTGGGTTGGAACATTTACTTAAAAAAATAATGCTTAGGTTTTAAATCAAAAGTATTATCAAACGTTTTCCTTCTATCATAATACCTTCATTAAGTGGCCTTCAGAACCAAGAGAGTGAGCGAAACGTAGTTTATGCTGTGTGATTTCCTTTCCCTCCCCACACTTTCTGGTCTTTTCTTTTCTGTTTCTTTCTGCTCTTTTCTTATAACATAGGCCAGGCAACCTCTTCAAAGGAACTGACAACAAAGGCACTTCTCAGCAAGACTTTGGGTTGAACAGCAAGGCGAGACAGAACAGGTCTACTGAAAGAACTTCAGTCCAGGGAGGACGAGTTCCATCAGCAAAACCAAATGACAGAGCCAGGTGATTGGGTGAGGTGGTCGCTGTCCCTTCATCAGCGTGCTGAAGCCAAAAGCCATAAGGTCAGTGAGTCACACCAGACAGTGAACAGGGTTGCGAGCCAGAAGGAACTTCAAGGAGATGCTGAACGGATTCCTGAACATTCCATTGCTAAACAGCCTGAGACTCTTGGATGCCTTTCAGAAAACTCTGGTTTCTAATAAAGCCTTCAAATGCATACATACACCCCCCCCCCATATCATCCTACACTCTTAAGCTGCTCCTTGGGTATGAATCTATACTTATGGAAATATAGAAACAACAGTTTTAAATAGCTGCTGTACTTTTCACGTTTTGATTTCTTAGGTACTAGCACCCAGGGGGGGAAAAATTCAGCACTGGCCTAGCATAGAATGAGACAGACTTCTCTTGTACAAAGTGAATTAACTGATTTGTGAAGTTAAAAGGTTGTACTCATTGTATTTACAAAGAATAAAAATATATTGAATTTAAGTAAACACTGCCTAATTTCTTCCCCACCTTCCTGGCTTCTTCATCCCCATTAGCTACAAGGTGGTGGCATCCCCAACTGGTGTAAAAACCGAAGCTCGGAGCCCTCCAGCACAGAGCAGAAAGAACTGAGCAACAAAGGAAATGCCCTCTCTACAGTGAATCCCATTTGTAAAATGGCGAATAAAGAAATGAAATATAAGATCCATTCTCTATGGCTCTCAGATGTAATTGCATCTGTTAGGAAGACTGCTGTGTGGGGAAGACCAAGGTTGACGAACGGTCTTCATTTCACTGGGTTTCCAGCCTTACCAGTGACATGGGGAGGGAGCCACAGGAAGACCATGCAGTGTCCCCAGGTCCCCAGGAGCGCTGAGGGGAACAGTGTGGACTTGGGGGGTGGCAGACTAAGCAAGAGCTGATAGGTTTCTGTTCTCAGCTGAAATGACCTTGCAGATAGGATGCACAGAAGTTCAACCATCTTGTCTGCTGCCTCTACAGAGAATGGGAAGTCCATCTTGCTCGGTAACAGAGTGCTAGAAGATTCATCTGTTATGCACATGGCTCTGGGTTCTACACCCAGGATGGTACATGAGCAAAAGGTACTCGGCTAGGCATGCAAGAGCACCCTTCAGCTCGGTTTGCATTTCACAACTTAAATGCCCGTCAACAGAGAATGGACACACTGAGGCAGACGGGGAGGGACTAGGCCTCGTGTTTCATGGAGGGTAAATCAGACTTACAGAGGATGCACGATGAAGCGCATGGGGTATATGTGACCTGGTACCATTTATGTAGTTTTGCAACCTACAAACCAGATAATCCTTGTAAGCATTTAAATGTTACAGTGGACATTTAATGAAATCGGGAGTGGAATAAATGCTTATACTCGTTGTAGACAGATGTCAGATCTGGGAAACGGTAAAATTGGTAAGGGGTAACAAGAAGACCTTCTTGTGTAATGGTTTAGTTATTAATAAACAAAAACAAAAACCATTTGTGAGATCAAAGGCTGGACCTGATAATACTGGCTGGTGGGTCCAGGACTGTTTAACTACATTTAGTCCAGTTTTGCTTCGTTGCTGCACAGTAGCAACTCCCAAAGCACACAGAAATCAAAGGCTCCACCTCTGTCATCGGATGTAAGTAATATATCTGGGGGGAAAAAAATTCCCAATTTAGAAAGCCCATCTGTCAAGTGAGAGTACTGCATTGGTTTGGTTGGGGTTGTTGTTGTTATTGTTTGTTTAAGATAAGGTCTTGCTGTGTAGCTCTGGCTAGCCTCAAACGCACAATCCTCCTGTCGCATCGTCCCCAGTACTGTGTTTGCAAGCATGCGCCACCATGCACCAAAAGCACAGAGAGGGCAGGGTCTGGGCCCAGTTCATAAAGTGTGCACCTAGTATATATGAAGCTCTGGGTTTGGTCCCCAGCAATGCATGAACCAGAAGTGGTACAGCACACGGATAACCTCGGCACTGGGGAGATGGAGGCAGGAGGAATGTGGGGTCATTCTTGACACATTAGCAGATTAGAGGCCTGCCTGGGCTACGTGAGAAAACTGTTTCAGGAAGAAAAAAAAAGTATATGTCTTAGGGTTTTATTGCTGTGAACAGACACCATGACCAAGGCAACTCTTATAAGGACAACATTTAATTGGGGCTGGCTCACGGATTCAGAGATTCAGTCCATTATCATCAAGGTGGGAAGCATGGCAGCATCCAGGCAGGCATGGTGCAGGAGGAGCTGAGAGTTCTACATCTTAATCCCAAGGCAGCCACTGGACAGAGCTTGAGCCTAGGACCTCAGAGCCCACCCCCACAATGACACACCTCCTCCAACAAGCCCACACCTCCTAATTGTGTTGCTCCCTGTTGGCCAAGCATTCAAACATACGAGTCTATGGGGGCCAAACCTATTCAAACCACCGTAGTATATTAAAAAAACCTCGCTTTCTCACCGTGAGGCTGGGTCCTGTAGATACTGTTCTCTGCTAACTGATATTTTGGTTTGGGACTTTTGCAAAAGTTACGAGCCTGGTTTGAGTCTCATTCGTAAAAGCAGAGATGACCAAGCAAAGACAATCTAGTGAGAGCCTGTGTTCTGTGGCTGTCACACCAACTTCACTCCCCTTTAATATTACTGAGACTGCTTGTAGACTAAGATCGATTACAGTTGTAGTTGGTATTATTATGGGTTAGTTAATCACCCATCACCCCACCTGGGAGGGAACTCTTCCCCTGAGGTTAGAGTTGACCATGAGCCTAGCTCTGGCCAGTGGAAAGTAACCTGGCTTGAAATTCCCAGATTATTTCATTGACAGCTCAAGGTTTTAAATCTAATTTAGGATTCCCTGAATTGAGCCCATTAGCCAGAGACATTCTCTGTGGCTACCTTCCTCGATCTCCTTTTTTGTTTGTTTGTTTGTTTGTTTTGTCTACAAGTGGGGCTTCCTACATAGCCCAGGCTGGCCCCAAATTCTAATCCTTTTTCAGCTTCTTGAATGCTGGGAACCCAGCCTTGTCCTGCCAGGCCCGGTCCCTAATTACTTTTATTCAAATGGAAACACTTTACTTTCTCCATGTGTCTGGCTGTTCCCTGGCTATTGGAGGATCAAACCCAGGACTTCATATACACTAGGCAATACCAGGTTGGATCTTACCCAATGTAGCTACTTGGGTGCCTTAAGTTTCTATTGCTGTGATAAAACACCATCACCAAAGGCAACTTGGGGAAAGCAGGGCTTATTTCATCTTATAACTCTTAGGTTGCAGCCCATCACTGGAGGAAGTCAGAGCAGGAACTGAAGCAGAGGCCATGAAAGAACTATGCTTACTGGCAGCCAGAGCTACCTGCCCAGGGAAGGCACCACCCACAGACAGCTGGGCCCTCCCATATCAATCGCCAATCAAAAAGATGCCCCGCATGCCAGCTCGCAGGGGCATTTTCTCAACTGAGTTCCCTCTTCCCAAATGTTGGCAGCTTGTGTCAAGTTGATATAAAGTAGCAAGCATACTGGGTATTTCACATTATGGATGGTTCTCTGACTACCTCTCGGTTGATTGCCAGCTTCTCACTACACCAAACTAAACTGCAAAGAAACAAACTTCTAGGTATACTTTCTGTGGCCTTGTGGGGGTATTTCTGTAGGATAAAGTCTTCCAGTGGTGTTTCTGGGTCAAAGATTATATGCATTTTTAATTTCGATGGATAGAGCCAAATGGCTCTCCAAAAGGGTTGTATCAATTTGCACTCCTACCAAGAGGGCCTGAGAGGGCCCATTTCACCGCTCAGAATTTAAAAGTGCTTAATCAGCCACGGGCTTGATGAACACTTCAGAGGCTGTTAGAGAAATACAGAGAATGCATATGTTCACATCATTAACGTGACCCCCATATGATGCTCTGGCTCTGGGGAAGTAGGTCTTGCCTGGCCCCCATGGTCAGAGCTGTGTCGCTAGACCACTTCTGTGAACCTGACAGATTTCCATGTCACAGTGAAGGTTGGGAGAAAGTGGGTGCAGGCAGATGAGGAAGCACCATGGCTGATGTCCTCTACTGGGAACCATCTTGCTACACAAATCAAGGGGCCGGAGTGTCACTTAGAGGTAAAACAGGTGCACACTATGTGCAAGCAAGGCCCTGGGTTCTGGCCTTCAGCACTTCGACAGAAACAAGCAGCCCTCCGACATCAGAGAACAGATTCTTCTTTAAAAAGAGCATTAACAAAAATAATCACTTCTGAAGTAACAATCTCCCCTCTCCTCCCCCTCCCCCTCCCCCTCCCCCTCCCCCTCCCCCTCCCCCTCCCCCTCCCCCTCCCCCTCCCCCTCCCCCTCCCTCTCCCCCCCAGGGTTGTTGGGGAGGGGGACAGGAGGGAGGGAGAGGGAGGGAGAACAGAATTACTGGGTAGACTGTAGGGACAGCAGACTGGGCAGTAACTCTCCTTAAACTGAGTTAACTCCAGTACCCTTACCACAAATGACAAATGGCTTATCCCCATGTGGTCTGCATTTTGAGCAGCGCTTATAGGTTTTGGAACATGTGCCATCTCTTTCTCTCCAATTGCTGCTAACCTCCGCGGAGCCTGCTGGGGAAGGCCACAAGCCCAGCTGCACACAGCCAGCTGGCCCGTCAGCAGTGTGGCACCAGACAGACGCAGATAAGGAACCAGAGTGCCACCACATGCCCTGGCATCTTTGTGTCTCCACGAAGTGCTATAGTGCTCTAATTGGAAACCGCCTGCAGAGTCAGTGTCATGAGGACACCAAGCTTTGCTCTTTAGACCAGCAGGGTGGCCTTATTCTGTTCATGGTACTGCTGCCACAAACACCTTCTGGTTTCTGTGTTCCAAGACACTGAGCCAGGGTCAGGAGAGATCCAGATTCCTTCTTCGTGGAGGTCAGAAGACAGACACAACTCCATCCATCCTGGCCAATCTGGATGTTTCCTCAGTCATGATCCTGGGGGAAGGAGCACGGCCAAGGTCAAGCAAGGTCTCGTAGTTATGGCCATGAGACCCCCGTCATGGTCGTCAACTTCTCTTTCCACTCCTCTGGATTTCATCTGTGAAACAGGGTATTCAGCTCAGCAAGGCCTAACTGCCCTCCTTCTGGTCTAATATCCCATTGTCATTATCTTCAAGTGGGTCCAGGAAGCCACCAGAAGTTCTCCTCGGTGGTAGGACTGATCAGATTAAGCCCATTTCCGATGTGCTTAACCTTGTCTACTAGCCTCCAAAAGCCTTCCACTTAGACAAGTCCATCTCCTCTTGGCTGCTCATAAGATTACCTGGGGAGCTTTAAAAAGCTTAATACCCAGGCTGCAGCCCAAGCCAATTATATTAGTCCCCCCTGGAGGTAGGGCCCAGGCATCAGGTGTGTGTGTGGGAGTGTGGTGGTGGTGTATGTTGTATATTAATATGTGTGTTTTGTTTGTGTGGTATGTATATGTATGTTTTGTTTGTATGTGTGTGTTGTGTGTGTATTGCTGTGTGTTATGTGTGATGTGTGTGTGGTGTGTGTGTGTTTCATGTATATTTGTGTGGGTATGTCTGTGTATGTATGTGTTGTGAATGTTAAATGTGTCGTGTATGTATTATGCATGTTGTGTGTGTGGTATGTGTATGTATGTTTTGTTTGGATGTGGTATGTGTGTAGTGTGGTTCGTGTGTGTGTGTGTGATATGTGTGTGTGTGGTATGTGTGTGGTGTGTGTGTGATATGTGTGTGTGTGGTATGTGTGTGGTGTGTGTGTGGTGTGTGTATATGCTATGTATGTTATGTGTTATATGTGGGGGTGGTGGTGTGTGTATGAGTGTTTTGTTTGTATGTGTATATGTCTGACATGGGTTGAGCCCAGGGCTTTGTGTCAAATGCCCAGTCATTGAGGGAGGCGCCAGTCTGATACAACTGTCAAATTACCAAGTGACTTCCGCTGTAGCTAAGGCCAGATGCCCCAGCTCAGGGAGGTGCATCTTCAGGCTCCAGAATTGTTGGTGAGCCTCGTCCCTTGTGTCTGGTTGCTCTCCCCCTACTCTCTGGTGACCTTTTAAGAAGTTAATTCTTCCCTCTCTTCTCTTGCTCTGGCCTGTCATTGAGTTCGCCCAGCTGATTGCAGAGCCTGTGATTGAGGACCTCTTCTGACCGATTCCCTTTCCCCCAAAATTAACGTGATCATTAAGGCTTATAATTTCACTCACCAGTGCTATCAATCAAGGGTCTGTGAAAACGGAGTTAAGAGTCCTTTTGTAATTGGCAGCAGCCTGGGATCCTGAGCACAGCTCATGGTCTGTGGGGAGGCTGGAGGAAAGGGGAGGGGCTGCTGCAGAACAGAGCTGTACCCCTGCACTGACTCCCAAAGCCTGCCTCCCCCCGGAGCTACTAAGCTTCAGTCTCCATCTTCTGTGGACCTTGAAAGGAGGAAGGGAGGTCTTCCCACCACGGACATCTCTCAGTAGCAGAGCAGGTCTCCCCAGAAGCCCTGGAATAAGAGAGATGAGTACATTCCTTATACAAAATGGAGAACTCAAGTCTGGCTGGGGAGGAGCAGTTAGTCTGGGTTTTCCATAGTTCAAAGTGGAGCTGAGGCCGCCAGACCCAACAGGCTTTTTGCTCACTCATGCCTGCTTTTGTTGTGTAGGGATACCTCAGAACTACAGACGCTACAGCTGAGCCCAAAGCAACGCATATTGTGGCGGCGCCTCCCCACGACCCAGGGAACTCCAAGCTGCTTCTGCATATAGGAAACGGTGGATCAGACCAGCCCTGGGAGAAGAGCTTAGTTCTTCGTGGGAGGGCTTGGATGTCTGGTTCCAATTCTAACCTAGGGAGTGCCTCATGGAACACTTGATACATACACGGTAGGTGGCATGTAGGCCAGAGGTGAGGGGATAGCTATTTCAAATCCAACATTATGCTGTAACAGGAAAATAGAGGCAAAAAGATCAGGAGTTCAAGACCATCCTCAACTATACAGCAACGTCAAGGTCAGCCTTGGCTACAGAGGACCTTGTCTCAAGAAAGCAAACCAAGAATAACAGCAATAAGAAATCAAGTACAGGGCTGGAGAGATGGCTCAGTGGTTAAGAGCACTGACTGCTCTTCCAGAGGTCCTGAGTTCAATTCCCAGCAACCACATGGTGGCTCACAACCATTTGTAATGGGGTCTGATGCCTTCTTCTGGTGTGTCTGAAGAGAGCAATGGTGAATACACAAAATCTTGAAAAAAAATAATTTTTGAAAAAAAAAAAAAAAAAAGAAGCTGGGCGGTGGTGGTGCACACCTTTAATCCCAGCACTTGGGAGGCAGAGGCAGGAGGATTTCTGAGTTCGAGGCCAGCCTGATCTACAGAGTGAGTTCCAGGATAGCCAGGGCTACACAGAGAAACCCTGTCTCGAAAAACAAAACAAAAAGAAAAAGAAATTAAATACAACATTAAAACAGCATGCAATATCTTTTTTTCTTCTTTCTCTTTTGAAGACAACAGCAGGAAAATCTGCAGGCTGAGAAAGCTGCTTCTAACTGTGGCTCCTCAAGGCAGGTATCTCAGCTTTCACTTTTCTAGTTGCTGTGCACACACCAACATATATATGAATAGTTGCACTCAGCGCACACACACACACACACACACACACACACACACATATATATATATACACACACACATATATATATCAAAACCTGTGATCTCCTGGTTCTTGGTTCCCTACTTCCTGAGGTGAGGACTCCAGCAGAAGGTGGGTTCTGGGAATCTGCATTTAACAACCCTCCAACAGCTGGCTCTGGGTCCATGCTCATCTAAAACACTGCTTGACATGACACTTGAGGTGCCTTTCTTCTGGGGCCATAAGTAATATCAAGGGTCATCTCTTTCATTTAGAGCTCTTCCAATCTGGGCACAAGAGAACAACTCTTCATAAAAGCAGGTCCTGGCTGGCGAGACCATGTCCCATGGCTGGGAATAGCTCAGAGGGTAAAGGTGTTTGCCATGAAGCCTGGCCTCCAGGGTGTGAGCCCCAGGATCACATGGTAGATGGTAAGAACCAGCTCCCAAAGTTGTCTGCACACACGCACACCCACACATCTGTACCTCCGTGAAGAGAGAATGGACCAAGCGAGGGTGTGGCTGTGTAGACCTAGGGTAGTGTAAACCTGTAATCCCACCACTTGGGAAGTGGAAGTGAGAGGATCAGGAGTTGAAGGCTAACCTTGGCTATGTATCTGGGTGGAGGCTAGTCAGGGATACAGGAGACCCTGCCTCAAAAGAACAAGAATGAAAACAAGCAGGAAGTGTGGGCCACGTTTAGGACTTCTGCACCATACCAGACTGTTTGTAGGTGTCTGCTGTCCAATCGGTGTCCTGGAAGGTAGTGTCATCCGAGATCATGCCGACATTGTGAAGGTCCTGTCCTACTCCTCAGGACCCAAGAACATTGTTCCTGGTTCCTGGGTGCAGGAACTCAACACTCGTTCGAGCTAGTGGATGAGAGTTTTCCTTCCATCTGCTTGGGGGAAGGGGTCTGAACAGTCAGTCTGGTGAAGGTGTCAGTGCAGAGTAGCCTGGCTCATGGGGATGAGAACGGCCTCCTCCCAGGCCCACGTGTCTGAATACTTGCTCCTCAGTTGGGGAATGGTATGGGAAGGATTAGGAAGTGCACTTTTGTGGGAGGTGTGTTATTGGGGGTGGGGCTTGGGAGTTTGTGCTGTTGCCTGCTTGCTGTTAGAGACGTGAGCTCTCAGCTGCTGTTAGAGCATCCTGCCACCTCCACTCCATTGTGGACTCTTAAACCCTGAAACCACAAGCCCCTTCAGAACGATTCCTCCTCCTCTTCCTCCTCCTCCTTTTCTTCCTCCTTCTCCTCTTCTTCCTCCTCCTCCTCCTCCTTGTTTGCCTGCATGTTTATGTCTGTGTGAGAGTTTTGGATCCCTTGGAAGTGAAGTTACAGATAGTTGTAAGCTGCTATGTAGGGGCTGGGAACTGAACCTGGGTCCTCTGGGAGAACAGCCAGTGCTCTTAACCGCCTAGCCCCCAAACTGTTTCTTCTATAAGTTGCCTTGATCATGATGTCTTTCCACAGCAATAGAAAAGTACCTTAAGACAGACACTGTGGCTCCTGGAAGCATATCCTTTTTCCCCGTGTCCCCCTAGTTCTTCACACCAGCTCTCTTGTCCTCTCAAGCCTCACTATGATGGTCTCCTATGCTGTCTAGCTTTAGGCCAACTCGACACGGGATGGAGTCATCTGGGAAAAGGGAACCCCAGTTGAGAAAATGCCTCCATATGATCAGGAGATAGAGAAGTCTACAGAGCATCTTCTTAACTAGTGATCAATGGGGAGGGTCCAGCCCACTGTGGGCGGTGCCATCCCTGGGCAGGTAGTCCTGTGTTCTATAAGACAGCAGGCTGAGCAAGCCATGGAGAGCAAACCAGAAAGCAGCCCTTCTTCACAGCCTCTGCATCAGCTGCGGCATCAGCTCCTGCCTCCAGGTTCTTGCCCTGCTTGAGTTCCTGTCTTGGCTTCCTATAATAGACTGTGATTCAGGATGTGTAAATCAAACAAACCCCTTTCCCCCCAAGTTGCTTTAGTCACGGTGTTTTATCACAGCAATAGAAACCATAACTAAGGCATCTCCTCATGGAGAGTTACTTTGCTCAGTAACGGGACTTGAGGGTCTAGAGGAAATGTCTGCCTCATTTCTCACTGTTTGCATGAAACCCTGTGTGAAGGCTTTTTGCTGCTGTTACAGAATGCTAGAAATAACTCGAGAGAGAAAGAGTTTGTTTGCGGCTCATCATTCATAATCCTTGGTCCGTGGGGTGGTGGCGAGGCAGAACAACATGGTAATGAGAGGATATGACAAACAGGAAGAAAGGAAAGGGGGGGCTGGGGAATCTGATAGAATTTTCAAGAAGATGCTCCTCTGGATAGATTGTCACCACCTCTCAAAAGAGTGCCATGCCCTAGAGGGCCAAGCTCTCCCCCCACAAGGCTGTGGGGGACACGTCAAAATTATTCCTCGACACACCCAAGCCTGGAATTGGTGCATCTATTAAAAAAAACAAAACAAAACAAAAAACAGTAATGAGACTGGGTTCCAAAGCGCTGGTAAATGCAGACACACAGTGAGCAAATAATGCAGCCACTCGGAGGAGTACTCTAATCCTGCCCTGCCTGGCTGGCAGCTTTCAGAAAAAAAGAGGGGGCTCTCTGCCTCACATAGATTCTCTGAAAGAGTAAGGCAGTGACCAGGCCAGCTACCCATATGGCTGTAATGGTTTGAATATGCTTGGCCCAGAGAGTGGCACTATTAGGAGGTGTGGCCTCGTTGGAGGAAATGTGTCACTGTGGGGGTGAGCTTTGAGGTCCTATCCTTAGGCTCTGCCCAGGGTGGAAGAGACCCTCTTCCTGGCTGTCCTCAGATCAAGATGTAGAACTCTCAGCACCTTCTCCAATGCCATGCCTGCCTGAATGCTGCCATGCTTCCTGCCATGATAATGGACTGAACCTCTGAACCTGTAAGCCAACCCCAATTAAATGCTGTCCTTATAAGAGTTGCCTTGGTCATGGTGTCTCTTCACAGCAATAGAACCCTAAGATGGCCTGCCCTGAATTTCCTTGGTCTTTCAAGCCATAGAAAAATGTATAAATGGTGGATGAACGTTATCTCCAGGCTTTACACATGTGTATCAGACGGTTTCTAAAGATAGGGAAGGAACCTGCTTCCCAATCAGCACCCACGTCCCTCATATTGTCCCCTCAGTCCTCACTCTCTCTTAATTGCTCATTACTGCAACTTGAAGGCTCGGAAGAGTTCAATGACAAACTGTCACATCTGAAAGCCTGCAACTAGACACACCTGATAAATAATTTCTCCACAAGGGAAACGAGCCAATTCGAGCCAGATTAAATTATATTTAAGGCAGGTTTACTGGGAAGCTGCTCTTGGAGGAGTTCACTGACCCCAGGAACAGAGACCAGGGGAGTCATCATGGTGAGAGGGAAGAGAGAAGGGAAGAGAAAGGGTGTGTGTGTGTGTGTGTGTGTGTCTGGGGGGGGGGAGGGAGGGAGAGAATCAGAGAAAGAAAGAGAGAGAGAGAGAGGGGGAGAGAGAGAAAGAGAGAGACAGAGAGAGAGAGGAGAGGAGGAGAGAGCACCCAGGAAAGACCAAAATGTCTGGCTTATATAGGGAGAGCCTTTGGGGGAAGGGCAGCCCAGCCCCTGGCTGGAAAGTTCAGGGTTGACGGCTGGTTATGCCATATAGGGACTGAGGGATGCTGGGAAAGCCTGGAGGCCGGGTCTGCCTTAGTATGTAAGATAAGCGACTCAGTTACCTGTCCCCAGGTCTGAAGCCAACCAACACCGTCTCTGAGAAGTCACAGCATTTCTCTCTAGGACCTTTATGTTGGGTAGGATTTTCAAATGCATATTTTAACAGAACCGATAACTTGCCTTAAATCCACACTCACTTTGAATAAAGTACAACATCATGGACCAGCAAGATATCCAGTGAGGAAAGGTACCTGCTGATGAACGTTTGATTCCTGGAACTCACATGGTAGAAGGAGGAAACCTTCCTCCGTGGCTTGTTCTCTGACCTCTGCAAGTGTGTGATGGCATGCACACCCCCACACACCAATAATAATATATAATATCACAATCATACACGTGCTTCTCTCTGAGATGATTTGCTAGTCTCTGGGTGCTGGGCATGTCTATGTCTATGAGAACACAGGGGAGCATATGAGAGAGCCAGAGGTTCTGGGGAAACAGAGCTGGCGCTTTATTAGTACGTACTTCCTCAGAAGACGGAAGGCAAGGTCAACAAGGCCTAAAGACAAGGCTTAGCCAATCTGAATTGTGAGGAAAATCACCCTAACTTCTTCTGTTGTGAATATGTAGAAGGAAATCTACACAGCTGCTCTATCGCCAACATGGTGTCACAGAGACCAAACCCTTGCTAGCCTGCACCGTCTCCAACCCTGAGGCCTGGCCCTGCCACACCCAGCTCTGTCTCAGTCTCTGAAGTGTAGCTCTCACCCTCATCAGCGAAGCTTTGTGCAGGAGATGGGGCCCATGACAAATGCACAGCGGACTGTGGGATGTCCAGCCCCCATTGGCACATCTACAACACAACCGCTCCACCTTAGGCTCAGGGGTCTCATCTTGGAAGAGGAGGGTGTGGGGATGACGGAGAGCCAGTGGACCAGGAAGTCTTTCATGAGATAATATCTTCTCCATGATAGGGAAGCTGCTCCCAGGAAAGTTTATCGTTACTGTCACCTAGACACGACCTGTACTTGACAAGCCCAGCTGATGTGCCAGTGTTGGTGTGTGTGTGTGTGTGTGTGTGTGTGTGTGTGACAATAATAATTAAAAGAGAGACGATGAATTTGGGAGGAAGTAGGAGGGACAAGGGAGGAGTCAGAAGTGATATAAACGGAGTACTCGTGTATGGAATTGTTTTTAAATAGTGAATATTTCGACTAGTTGGGTAAGCCATATTGGATTAGACCACTTAGCTTGTCATGTGGAAGCCACACGATTGTCCTTTACAGTCACACTCTGTCTACTGGAGAGTGGCCTTCCTGGTTCGATGGTATGTCTGTCTGGGTTGCATTCCCGTAGAAACCAAGATGGGCCTCAGAAGAGTGCAGGGCTGGCTCTCCTATGGGTCATTTCTTTCTTTTTAAAATTATTTTATTTTATGTGCATGAGAGTTTTGCCTGCATGTATGTTTATACACCACTTGCACACTCGGTACCTATGAAGGCCAGAAGAGGGTGTTGGAAATTGAACCCTGGTCCTCTGGAAGAGCAGCCAGTGCTCTTAACCACTGAGCCATCTCTCCAGCCCCAACCTATGGGTCATTTCTTGATGGCAGGCCACAGCTGTCATCCAGAACCCCTTTTTCCCTCCTTGGTGGCAATTGTCCCCACAGGTCCAGTCTCAGCAGCCTATGCCTTCATCTTTTTTACATCTTGCCTTTGTTGTTGTTGTTTTGTTTTTGTTTTTTCGAGACAGGGTTTCTCTGTGTAGTCCTGGCTGTCCTGGAACTCACTCTGTAGACCAGCCTGGCCTCTAACTCAGAAATCCACCTGCCTCTGCCTCCCAAACACTGGGATTAAAGGCGCCACCACTGCCCGGCTTGCCTTTGTTTTTGTAGTTGGTTCTTTTTCTAAAACTCTCCCCAGATTATACAGTTTGACTCTGAGTGGCTAGCTGTTTGCTGTCGGAACCTTGACAGTTCTGAAAAGGATTGAGCAAGTTTTAGTGTTTCCATGCCTTTCTAAGCATTGTCTTCATTGTCTGGCCCACATAAACATAGGGTTTATTACAAAGAAAGGGAGGGGGAGGTTTGATCCTGACATCAAAATTGGTTAGGAACAAGAAGACTGACTCAGTGGCCCAGGGAGTACTTAGCATGTCCTTCTGGGTTGGATCCGGAGGATGACCCTGTGCAGAGCTCTCTGCAAACATGCATGACTCAGCACACAAGCCCCTCCCTCGTGATGATCAGGTGCTGTGTTAGGACCAATCAGCCCTCCGCCACACCCCTAAGCGCCCTTATGTACCCTACCCGTGGAACAGAGTAGAGCTGTCCCACTGCAGCTGACCTGGGAAGTTCTTACATCACACGGCCTTCTGAACCCTGCTTGCCGCTTCTGCTCTCTCCATCATCAAGGGCCGTGGACATGGCCCCTGAACCCCCGAGAAGGGAAATCCACAACATCCCTAATCATAGTCCACTGAGGGAAGCCAAGGCAAGAACTCAAACTGGAGGAGGGGGACTTGGAGGACTGCTGCTTAGTGGCTTACTCCCTGTGACTTGTTAGCCTGCTTTCTTATAGAACCTAGGGCCACTAACCAGGGGCTGGCCCCACCCACAAGGGTTGTGCCTTCTCCATCAATCACTAATTAAGAAAATGACCTACGGGTTTTTCTACAGCCCAGTCTTATGGATGGATGCATTTTTTTTTTTTTTTCAATGGAAGATCCCTACTCTCAGATCTTGGCTAGCCGCGTCAGATCGGCTGGTGCGAGCGCACGCGCCCACCGAGTCTGAAGCGGCAGCGCTGCAATTCAGTGGCGCTGTTCAGTCAGCCGTCGGGTCGGCAGCTTACAGGTATGGCCCTCATAGATTCATGTTTGAATGCTTGGCCATAGGGCACTGTTAGGAGCTGTGGCCTTATTTGAGAAGGTGTAGACTTGTTGGAGGAAGTGTGCCACTGTGGAGGTGTGTGTCACTGTGGAGGTGTGTGTCACTGTGGAGGTGTGTGTCACTGTGGAGGTGTGTGTCACTGTGGAGGTGTGTGTCACTGTGGAGGTGTGTGTCACTGTGGAGGTGTGTGTCACTGTGGAGGTGTGTGTCACTGTGGAGGTGTGTGTCACTGTGGAGGTGTGTGTCACTGTGGAGGTGTGTGTCACTGTGGAGGTGTGTGTCACTGTGGAGGTGTGTGTCACTGTGGAGGTGTGTGTCACTGTGGAGGTGTGTGTCACTGTGGAGGTGTGTGTCACTGTGGAGGTGTGTGTCACTGTGGAGGTGTGGTGTGCCTTTGAGGTCTTACATGCTCAAGCTACATTCAGTGTGAAACACATTCAGTCTCTTCCTTGCTGCCTGCAGATCAAGATGTGGATCTCTCAGCTCCTCCAGCACCACGTCTGCCTGCCCAATGCCATGCTTCCCGCCATGATGATAATGGACTGAACCTCTCAAACTATAAGCCTGCCCCAATTGTTTTCTTTTCTAAGAGTTGCCTTGGTCACGGTGCCTCTTCACAGCAATGGAAACCCTAACTAAGACAAGGACTTTAAGGCCTCAGACCCATAAGACATTTGCAAAGCTGTTCCCCACGTAGGCTGGAATGGAAGGGCTTTGCTCCTGAATCTGGGTATTTGTGGATGATTGATGCTTGTGTGCAAAGACTGTCAAATGGCTTCCTCCTCTCTGACTGTAGACTGCTCACCTACAGAGACCTCCTAAGGACACTAGACAATCCCTTCCTCTGCTGTGCCTGACAGACACCAGAGGTTCCCAGTTGAGAACAACTATGAACCTTTTCTGTGCTCCATCACCGCTCTTGCCAGAGATCCAGGGCCCAAGCCACAAACCACATTTCCTTTTTTGTTAATTTAATAGCTTGATATAGTTATTGCATTTATATTCATGAGATCATTTATATTTTAATACTTAAAAGGTAGTCTATTTAAAATTTCCACTGGCTGCTTTAGTCTTTTGTTTGGTGAACTTCCAGGTATTGGAAGGTCTGAGGACATTTGCACAGTCCTTGCTTGAGGCAAGAGGAGATTCCTTCTGTCTCAGGAATCCCAGGGCAAGTCCAAGGAAAGGCCATCTGTCCATAATAGTTAATACCTACAAAATGATTAGTTTGGCAGCTAAAGAGAGGAGTCTAGGTGAGGTGGAAAAGTGTAAGCCGCCGACCTGACGGCTGACTAAACGCCAGCTGCTCTGACGCGGCAATCCAAGATGGCGCCTGCTTAGGCTCTGGTAGTGACTACCAGTGCACTGCGCATGCACAGTGCACTTTGGAATTTGGCTCCAGCCCCTCCCGAACGGGGCATGCAAATGAGGTACCACTAGGGTACCACGAACCTGGCCAATCACCCCCTCCCGGGCAGAGTATACATATGAGGCACTGCAAATTGACCAATCGTGCACCTCCATGCGCTTTGCCCTGCCCAGGGCTGAGGGTATATAAACAGCCCATTCTGGGCATCCGAGGTCTCTCCCAGAAATCTAAAAGAGCGCTTCTACAATAAAGGCTGTTGAGAAGGATCCGGTTTGTCGCGTCTTCCTTGCTGATCTAGCGGGGGGGTGGGGGTGGGGGGGTGGTAGGGGGTGGTAGGGTGGGGGGGTGGGGGGGTGGGGGTGGGCCGACAGAAAAGGGACGGAGAAGACCCATATATACTCCACCGGTCCCTGGCTTGTCAGGTGGGAGGTGTATTTATTGGCCCTCACCTTCAGAGCTGTCTTTGTGTTCCTTTCCTGTGGCCCATCCCACACATCACCCTCAATTCTCTTCCTATCAGCAGCCCCTGGGCTGGAGGACAAAGGGTATGTAGCAAATGTTTATTTGGTATGAAATCAGACCAATGTATGCCCAGAGAGAGTTGGTTGGTTGCAGCTGCATTTCTGAGCAAGCACAGATGACAGGTGGAAACAACACTTTGTGAATGGGCTTTAGGCGTCAGTCATTCCTCCACAAAGAACTGCTGGTTTTTTATTTGATTTCCATATTTTTCTTCTTTTTCATTTTCTTTTTTTTTAAAGATGTATTTATTAGGGTGGTGAGATGGCTCAGTGGTTAAGAGCACAGACTACTCTTCTGGAGGTCATGAGTTCAAATCCCAGCAACCATATGGTGGCTCACAACCATCCTTAATGAGATCTGATACCCTCTTATGGATGTCGAAGACAGCTACAGTGTACTTAAATATAATAAACAAACAAACAAACAAACAAACTTTTGGGCTGGAGAGGCCAGAGCAAGTGGGGCCTGGAGTAAGTGGGGGCCAGAGCGAGTGGAGGCTGAAGCAAGAGAGAGAAGGGAAGGTATGTGGGGGGAGAGTTTTAAAACAAAACAAAACAACAAAAAAGATCTTATGTATGTGAGTACACTGTCACTGTCTTCAGACACACCAGAAGAGGGCATCAGATCCCATTGCAGATGGTTGTGAGCCACCATGTGGTTGCTGGGAATTGAACTCAAGACCTCTGGAAGAGCAGATGGTGCTCTTAACCACTGAGCCATCTCTCCGACCCTTGATTTCCAATTTTTAAAATTAGATTCATTTTCAAATTACATCACTGTGTGGGTGTGTAGGTAGATGAGCCCACTGGGTCCAGGGGTCAGCTCCTTTGGAGCTGGAGTTAAAGAGGCCTGAGCCACTCGAAATGGGAACTGAACCTGGGTCTCTGCAAGAGCTGTATCCATCCTTAACCTCTGGCTATCTCTCTAGTTTTTATAGCAAACTGCTGATTTATACACGATGGATGGATCTTAAAAAGCTATTTTTAGGCCGGGCAGTGGTGGCGCACGTCTTCAATCCCAGCACTTGGGAGGCAGAGGCAGGAGGATTTCTGAGTTCAAGGCCAGCCTGGTCTACAGAGCGGCAATTTTAGTTCCAGGACAGCCAGGGCTATACAGAGAAAGCCTGTCTCGAAAAACAAACAAACAAACAAACAAAATAAAAACAAAAGGCTGTCTTAGATGAATCAATCTTAGATTGACTGTAAGAAGCCAGACAGAAATAATCCTGAAAACAGCTAAACTCAAGCTTATTGGTGGGGGTTGGAGGCCCACCCCTTGGCCCGCCTGTCAATCTTCTTGGTTCTGGGGGCTGTTGGGGGTGGTGTTTTAGGAATTCCTTTCCATAGCTGAGACACTTGGTTGGGTTGTTTCTAAGATTTCTTGTGGTTTTAATGAGGCTTTCTTTTTAAAATTTTACTTGTTTTTGAATAGTTAATATTCACAGTATGAAGCTTCAGAGGCTCTATGTGTCACCGATTACAGGAGGCTAAAAAGACACCACACTAACAAAATGTGGGACCCGCAATGGAATTGGGAACAAGAAAGAATGTTAGAACAACAGTAAAGCTTGGAAACAGTTAGTAACCTACCAGTACCAGTGCCTACTGTCAGCAAACAGCTACGCTCACACCAGAACACCAAGGGAAACTTGGCCAGGAAGTCTTTGGGAATTTTCTGTTGCAGTGTCTTCACAATGTTTCTGTAAGTCAAAATCATTCAGAGTAAAAATGTCCTGTTGCTTTCTTCTTTTCTTTTCTTTCCCCCTTTTCCTCTTCCTCTTCCTTGTCTTCCTCCTCCTCCTCCTCCCCTTCCTCCTCTTCCTTCTCTTCCTCCTCTTCCTCCTCTTCTTCCTCCTCCTCCTCCTCTTCCTCCTCCTTTAGTTTTTCAAGATAGGGTTCTCTGTGTAGCCTTGGCTGTTCTAGAGCTAGTTCTGCAAACCAGTCTAGCCTCAAACTCACAAACTCAGATGTCTGACTGCCTCTTTCTCCTGAACTGGGATCAAAGACATGTGCCACCACCTGCTGCTTCCTTAAAAGGTGAAATTTGATGGGCGCACACACACCTTTAGTCTCAACACTCGGGAGGCAGGGGCAATCAGGGCTTTGTGAGTTTGGGGCCAGTCTACAGAGCAAGTTCGAGGATAGCCAGGGCTATAGTGAGATCCTATTGACAAAATTTAAAAAAAAAAAAAAAAAAAAAAAAAAAGGCGAACTTGTCTCCTCTCACTTCAGACTCTGGGCAACCAGGAGCCAGTGTGCCAGCTTCTGATTTAACACAGGGATATTCAATTAACACTCAGGAAAATATGTGTACCCTATGAATGTCACTTTCAGAAAGCAGAAGCTGGTTGCAATGGCAAAAAGTAATGAAGTCCTGAAGAAGCGGCCGGTACACGATTAACATTCCTAACATCAATGACCACTGTCCCTCGGAGAGCCAGAAGGCTATTGTCTAGAATCCACAGCACACAAAGGGTCAAAGCCTCCCAGATCTGTGCCTACTGGGGGGCGGGGGGGGAGGGGGACACTCCACAGGTCAAAGCGTTCAGATTACCCCAAGAAAATCCCTTTGCAGAGAGCCAACAAATCCCCAGCGCAGTTGAAAGGACAAAACTTTCTTCACCTTAGAGACACTGCAGTGAATAAACCGGTTAAACATGGTTTGGATTTACTGAACATGAAAACAACTGGATTAAAGTATAATCTGGCTCGAAGGGAAAGGAGATGTACCAAGAAGCTGAGTTAAGGCGAGGCCAGAGTTTCCCTCCGCCAAGCAGGAACAGCCAGGCCATTCCGGTTTTAACAACTCAGATCAATCTGGAGCGCACTTCCCTCGTTTCAGACTGTCGTGCACAACACTCTCTAAAAAACTGTCACTAAATGGCTGGTCTGTCCTTAAGGCGCAGTTAGAAACGAGAGCTGCGTGGGTACGCACCTGGGCAAACTGTACACTGCGCCTGCGCACGGAGCAGCGTCTGCTGCACAGTGCAGCACAGGGGCAGGTTTTAGGGCCATGTGATACTGGGTAAAGGAAAAAGTGTCCCAGCCCCTTCTCTAGGTAAGAGGAAGGTTCTAAGCTTTGCTCTCTATGCTACCCACGCACTTGTGCCTTGTCAACCTTTTCCTTTCCGTGAGGTCATTTCACTTATCGGTTACTTCTAACTTGTAATTCTACAACCTGTGATGTGTCTCTCTGGCTTTGACTGCGTTTTCTCTTCAGACTTCTTTCTAATACTTAAAACTTAGAACAGGCATTAAGAGGAGTGACGCATGGCAGATCTGGTGGGAGTTGGACTGTTTATGGTTTGTGGTAGTTTTTTTGTTGTTGTTTTTTGTTTTGTTTTGTTTTTTAACGTGCTGGAGGCTTCACCTTCCTCTGGTGTGTTTCTGCACCTCTGTTTTAGGTTTCCCTAATTACTTCTCAGAGAAAAGCTGGCTGTCAGCAATAGCCACTGTGATGTCGACACCCTACTGGTGTAGTGGAAGGTATGGAGGGAGACCTACAATGTCCAGGTCAAATCTCAGTACTTCCTGGGTTTCTGGCATCACAAATGTACCAGGGTCATATAGCTTTTAGCCCTTACTCACTCCCAGCACGGGCATTTCCTATTTAATTCTAACCCCCTGTTGACCGGAAGGAAGCTGATGCAGGGGCTGGGTGGGAAAGGACATCAGTCTAGACTTGGTATAAGGCTCTGAAAGTTTCCCTCTGAGGATCAGGGCAAGGCAGGGGGTTCTGGCTGTTACTTCCTGATGAGTATTCACTGTTTATTCTGCTGCTCATCTTCACTGTTATCTGCTGGGTCCCTGTAGGAGCTTCTGTAGAAGAGACCTCCAGGGATTTCTTAGTCTCATGTTAATCCATACTCAGCCTCCAGCAAGCCACACACGCAAATACACACACACACACACACACACACACACACACACACACACACACACACATACACATGCTGTGGTGCCTATGAGTGGGGATCGGAAAACAATTTTGGGGGAGTCAGTTCTCCCCTACACCATGTGAGTCTTAGGGATTGAACTTACGTATCCAGGCTTGGCAGCAAGCTCCTCTACCACTCAGAGCCATCATGCCAGCCCCCAAGTCACCTGCATTCTGTTCTTAACCAGGTTATAGCTCCAGTGACTTCTCCCAGAAATCTGACAGTGGTTGATTCTCTTAGATGAAGTACCCTGTGAGATCTTGGAGAGATAGTTTGCTGTGTAACCATAATCCTGAGGGGTCTAAGAAAGGACTGATTTAGTCTAGTTTTGTTGTTGTTTCTTCTTCTTCTTCTTCTTCTTCTTCTTCTTCTTCTTCTTCTTCTTCTTCTTCTTCTTCTTCTTCTTCTTCTTCTTCTTCTTCTTCTTCTTCTTCTTCTTCCTCTTCTTCTTCTTCTTCTTCCTCCTCCCCTCCTCCTCCTCCTCCTCCTCCTCCTCCTTCTTCCTCTCTCTCTCTCTCTCTCTCTCTCTCTCTCTCTCTCTCTCTCTCTCTCTCTCTCTCTCTCTTTCTCTCTGCGCAAGTGTTCTACCACAGAACTACCACTGTTTCCCACCCCTACCTCCAGGTTCCTGTTTGGAAGAGCACAGACTCCAAGCTCTCCTACAAGCTGGATTCCACTGCCACCCCTGTCCCTCCACTTGAACCCCATGTCCCTTTGTCCTCACATTTGCTGTGTTTACTCTCTGGCCTTGAGGAAGGAGCTGGCGTTTGTTCTCTCTTGTCCACATTTCTGCAGCACTCAGTATCACTGGCTGAGTACACAGGAACTCAGCACAGCACAGGCTCTGATGGTGACAGCAGCTCTAAGTGCCCTTTGGGGCTGTAAAATGGCTTCCTAGCATCCAGATCAAAGGGCATATTTTCTCTGAGTTCAAAATAGGAGAAACTTTACTCACTATACATGAAGATTAACAAAATTTTTTTTCAAGATGTGATAAATACCCTTTTCTTAATTTCCTGTTTTCAAAGATGAAGATGAGCTGGACATACTAGTATATGGCTTTGGTCCCAGCACTTGGGAGGCAGAGGCAGATGGATCTCTGAGAGTTGGATGCTAGCCTGGTCTACAAAGTTGAGTGCCAGGACAGTGTAGGCTGTTATACAGAGAAACTCTCTCAAAAAACCAAAAGCTTAAGTTGGTCAATGAGATTCAAATATGCTCAAATCCATCCCAGCGCCTCTCTTGTTAGCTGGGTGCACATCCATGTCAGGATTTCCTGGGAAGTCAAAAGGGCCCAGACTCAGTCTTACGGAGCAACTGTGCCATTTACTTACTTGAAGCGGAACTGAAATCCAACCCCCATGCATGCATGCATGCATGTCTTCATGTGTGGCTACCCCACCTCGGCGACTGAGGGTCAGGAGTCATAACAGGCTCCAGTCCTGGAAACCCAACCTTTCAGTCTGCCAAGAGCTACATGGAAATCCACTGTCCCTGTCCGCAGAACAGGTTGTGTGGGAACTTTTGATCCAGCTATCTTCAGTCATCCATCCTGAGTAATAAGCCCAGCTTGTGAATTTGGGAGCCCATTTTGTCATTTATCAAGGGGACTGTTACCTGCAAAAGGGTCAGCACACTCAGAGCTCACTCAAAACCCTGGAGGCTGACCCTACTCGAGAATAGTTTCAAACTCAGCTCCCATTCTGAAACAGTATTGTAATCAGCGCTAGCAAGCTTTGGCTACGTAATCTTCAGGACACAGCACTCTGAACTGTCTGTCCTTCCAAAACAGCCATGTATTTTATCTGCACTAGGTCAGGGGCCTTGGGCCTCCTCACAGGCTTCACTTCTTCTACAGGAGATTCCTTCGCAGTGACACCCCCCCCCCCCAAAAAAAAAAAAAGAACATTGCAGGGTCTTGTCACCAAAACACTCTAGCAAGAAAGCAAGTGCCAACTATACTCGCCACTCTCGAATGCCCACGGGAAATAGCTATGAGGCCAGTTATGAGGGCAGATCCAGGGCTTCCCAGTGCTAGGACAGCACTGCTGCCCACTGAGCGCCATCTCCAAGTCCGGAATTAGGTAACTACACGGAAACCTCTCCATTTCCCCAAGCTTCGGTTCTAGACTTTCACAATTAATCCTGCTAGGTATGTTTGTGTCCCCAGCCCTTCAGATGGATCATTACTAAGCTAGAAGGGTTCATTTTGATTTGTGCTTTAAGGGGCCATCGGTCCAAATTCTTGAGGAGGGCACAGTGGCATTATGGTAGCAGAGACGTCACAGCACCAGTGATGACTCTCACATGGCAGCCACCCAGGAAACAGAGGTTCCTGACATTAGGGGCTGGCCCAATAACCTTCAAGAGCAAGCCCTTACTTACTTTCATCAGCTGGGGACCCACTTCTTGACATCTCTCCACTGTCCTCAATGAACCTAACGAAACTGAACCAAACCCCAATTGGGGAACAAATACTCAAAACATAAGCCTGTCTAGGACATTTGAAACCGTAGTCCCCAACAGGCCTATGAGTTACTAAAGGCCCTGCTGATACTGACTGAAGCAGGCAGAAGTGGACACAAGGAGTTACTGAGTAGGCCTGAGATTCCTCACTCATCCACAGCTTTGAAACCCACACAGAGTGAGTTCTGGTAGGAAGCCTTGGGCCTTCAACACTGACTTCAATGATGAGCCACTGTGTCAACCCCTTCTATTTTATATAGCAAAACCCGACAGCCTTGATGTTCTCTGTGGCTCACTGCAATCAAATTTGTGTTATTGTTATGTGTGTGTGTGGTGTGTTAGAATCCATATATGGGTGCACTGAACATGTGTGCATATAAATGCGGCGACCCAGAGTCAAAGCTGGGGGCCTCCTTTGAGGACTCACCCAGCATGCATGCACAGAGGATGTCACATGGAACCCCAAGCTTACTTCCTATCTGCTGGGATTTTAGGTTGGTGACATGCTCATCTGGGCTTTATCAGGGTTCTCAGGATCTGGACTGGTTCTTACTCTTAGGTAACAAACACTGTCCCCACTGAGCCATCGCCTCAAGCCTCTGTGTTTATATCTTTATAAAAGATAATTTGTTTTTACTTTAATTCATGTGTCTATGAGTGCAGCTGTCCTTAGAAGCCAGATGTTGGACCGCCTGAACTAGAGTTGCGGGCCGCGTTGTGAAGTGCCAGATTATGTGGATGCTAAGTGTGGAGACCCAAAGTCACAGCCGGGTGTCTTCTTTGCCTACTTTCCCACAGGCATGCATGCATGTACTCAGGGGATTTCACATGGAACCGTTAGTTTCCTATGTGCTGGGATTATAGGCTGAATAGCATACCTGGGCTTTACACAGGTTCTTGGGATTTTAACTCTTATCTGCTAAGGCCCACCTCCCTCTTCCTGTTTTTTTTCACCACTGTGCCTGACTGCTTTATAACATCTTGTACTGGTTCAAGTAACTGGCTTTATGAAATTCTGAAATACTGATTTGAGCAACCAGGTCTTTTTCTGCAGCC
Source organism: Arvicanthis niloticus (assembly GCF_011762505.2). Classification (NCBI taxonomy): domain Eukaryota; kingdom Metazoa; phylum Chordata; class Mammalia; order Rodentia; family Muridae; genus Arvicanthis; species Arvicanthis niloticus. Next base: position 15,440,242 of record NC_047677.1, read on the forward strand.
GTGACTTGACTGCACTTGTAGTCTGCTCGTGGATACCCCAAGCTTGTCTCTTCTCACATACCGCCTCCAGCTTGTGTGCCTTGGCCCATGCCTGCGATTCCAGCATTCGGAAGGCTGAGGCAGTAGGAGTGTGAGGTGAGTCTGTACTACTCCCATGTCTCCAGAGATGCTCTGGGGTTGCTCTTCCTGGAATCTAATACCCAATCACAGCCGAGTCCCAAACCACTTGATGTACAGGTTCAAACTAGAAACGTCATAAACCAGGAAGCTGTGTATCTTCTGGTCTTGTGATTTATTATGTATGTCAGGCTGCAAGGCTGTGCTCTTCTCTCCTCAAAGGACAGAGCGTGCCAACAAGACAAGCCAAATGATAGCGAGCAGACCCTTGCCCCGCCACACACCAATGCCAAGTTCCAGCAAGTCACTTGTATGCCTGGGGAAAGCTGCTGAGAACGGGAGGCATGGCTTTCAACAGTGACTTGAGACTACACAGCATTTGTCAGCACAGTCCTTCCCAACAAGTAGGCCAAGGAAGCTCTCCCAGCAGCCAGTGTTTAAAGCCCCATTCAAAAGGTGGCAGCGTATTTGATACCACTGGCCTTTAAAGAGGAACGGAGTCATGGGAATGAGGTTCAGAGTGTACAACCCCTCTCAGGAAGGGGATGGCAGCACACTGCCACAGAAGCCAGGCTCTGGGGAGGCCATGCAATCAGAGCACACAGGAATGCATTTCAACTTTTATTTGAAAACAACTTAAATTTTAGACAAATGATTTTAGTATATAAATTTGATTTTGTTTTTATACAGAATATAAAGATTTCCCTCATTAATCTTTCATGTGAAGGGGATTACAGGCCAGAAGGAAGACACGTTCTGCACACAAAGTTCACCTCCTATGTGTGGCACTGGAGACAAATGGTATCGTGCTTCTGCACATAAATTAGGACCAAGTGGTGACATCACACATCAAGGGGTGGGGGAGAAATACTCTAGTCAACCAGATTCAAGAAGCAAACAGACACAGGAACTGTAAGTGAGAGCAAGTCGGCAGCTTTAGTCAGGACACTGCAAGTTCTAGGGACTGGGAGGCTACTGTGTGCGCACAGACACCGCGGGAAGAGCTACTCAGAAAGAAGGCTGGAGCGAGGGAGTTTTCACTAAAGCAAATTAACATCTTGTCAACTGCCAAAACAAAGAGAATGGAAGGGAGCGTGGAAGTGTTAGGATACCCAGGCGTGTTATACCAGTGACTGGGCAGCATGCTAAGTTAGTTACAACTTCTTCATTGGTGTGGGTGAATCACTGATGGTCTCAGGTTTTGCTTCTTCTTGCTAAACTCAGGCATGTCTTATTTTAGATGGAGTATAGCTTTTATCTATAATTTCATCCTGTAAAAACATGTGAAGACAACGTTCATTCTGGGCCAGAGGATGACCAGCGACCCTGGAAATAAAAAAACGCAAAATTTTAGTCCACTGTTTATTAAAGATGGTGGTGGGAGGGGTCAAAACAAACACACTTTAAAGCTAGGAAACACGTACAACTTAGGAAATGCCAAGCAGTGCCCTGCCGACCCATAAGCCATGTTATCCAATAATGGTCTTCCCTGGGCTCATTGACCTGGTAAGGTGGCTCAGCAGGCAAGGGAGCTGCGGCAACACTGAGGGCCTGGGTGTGGGCCTCGGGGCCTCAGCTGGTAAAAGGAGAGAAAGGACTCTGCAAGCTATCTTCTATCCTTTATGTGTGCATGTGTGCATACTCGAGCACGCACACACAGTAAATGGAATGCATATCGAGGTAGCCTTATTAGTTGGTGCATGCCTAAGAAACTTTTATTTTAAACATTTTATTGATACATGTGAAATAGTTCATGTATTATTAAAATTGAAATTTTAAGCACACAGGATCAACAGGGAAGCAAGGGAGCTCTGAGCTGGAGGCCAGTTTGGACAAGTATAAAGAGATAAACAAAATAAGACAGGGTCTAGGTGCTAACTTGAAATCCAGGGCGGTCACTGACAAACAACACAGTGCCGACCGAGGTGCTCTTCTCTCCACCCAAGTTTGCCTCTGTCACTTGCAAGCAGCCTTGTGCTTCAGACCTAGCTGTGCTTTAACAAAGAGTATGTTCACAGAAAGGCGACTGCAGGGGCGTGCTGGTGCACACCTGTCACCGCAGTGCCTTATCAAGGCCAGCCTGGGCTACACAGTGAGTCCAGTCTTCAAATAAAAAAAAAAAAAAAAAAACCACACACACAGACACGAACGTTGTGTGTGAAGAAGATAACAAAGTTACAGCCTGTGTTTGTCAGTCTGTCCATCCATCCCTCCCGGCTGGGTATGACCTTGCAACACTTCTACTCAGCTTCCTTAGTGCTGGGCCACATCTCTTAGGAAAAGACAGACAGACAGACAGACAGGCAGGCAGGCAGGCAGACAGACAGACAGACAGACAGACAAGGAGAAAGACAAGAGGGGGGGAGAAGGGGTGATGATACTGGTTTGAGCCTATCAATCAACCGCTACTAAAGACAATCATAAATAAATTTTCTTACTTTTTCCCCAAAAGAACATTTTGCCATGAAAAAATTTACAATGTACGCTTTTACATAAAACACGTGGATAATACTACTACCTGCAATCAAACAAAGTGATTGCAAATATATTGTACATTTTATTACTCACAAGAGAATATACCTTAAATCAGAATCGCAAGTAAAACTATTTTCTGAATGATGCAATTTTAAATGTAATTTGCATAAATTATCCAAGAACAGAAATAAAACTTAGGTCAACACACAATCCCTCACTTCAACAACTCAAGAGAGTCAGCATTATTTATCACGTGGCGTTCAACTCGGGGGTACTTTCAGTTCATTTCAAGGAAGGGTGGCATGGATTTAGTGTAGCATTTAAAATGACAGATAGTCAGGCTGAAGATGGTTCAGCAGCTAAGAGCACTGGCTGCTCTTGTAGAAGACCTGGGTTCGATTCCCAGCATGCATGGCACACATACAGACAAACATCCAAACACACAAAAATCCAACCCTGACTAAACAGAGAGCGAGCAGCAGCCCTCTCGAGCCTCACAGCTGCCCCATGAGGGAAAAGGACTTACTTGTTTATGAACTGTTCCAGCCCTTGCTTCCTTTCCTCGATGAAATTGTCATCAAATATTCCATCGTCTCCTCTAAAAGGAAGCTGCCGCAAAAATGCTTTCCCAGGGAGCGGGGGAACCACAACCTAAAACAACACAACAAAGTGAGTCCTGGAGATGCCAGCCCAGGAGCCGCTCTGTGGTGAGGGAGAGGTGCCAAGCCCGTCATCCATCAGAGCATAGCTGCACCCGCCACACATGGTGGGCCAGAGAACCAAGTCTTACAAGTTGTCCTTTGACCTCTAAGTATATAATGTGGCACTCATGTGGCTGCACACACTTACATGGAAGGGCATCGTGTGCACGCATGCACACACACACACACACACACTGAATAAATAAAATGTAATAAAAACAAAATGTATAAGTCAAGCGTCAAGCGTGGGTGTATGCTTTTAATCCCAGCACTTGGAGGCAAAGGCAGGCAGATCTCAGTGAGTTCCGGGCCAGTCAGGGCTACATAATGACATCTTATCTAAGACACAACACAGAGACAGGAGACAGAATGCCCTCACGAGGACCACCACTTAGTAGGCCCTCAGTGTTAAGAGTAGGCCCAGGTTCAATTCTCAGCACTGCAAAAACCAATCAAAGGAACAAACAAACCACAGTAAAAACAGACATGACTCTGCAGGCAAGAAGGCCAGCTGTGGATGTGAAGTCCACGGGGCCAAGGCTCCTTCAAGGTGGGGTCCCCACAGGTTTATTCTTGAACTTATCAAAGAACGATATACAAAGACAGCATCCTGTCATTTGACACTGAGACAAAGGTTCCCTCTCAACTCCTAATACCCCGTGGGAAAGACAATGCTTCATTGCGTTGACTAAACTCCAGCTACAGAATACGATGTTCTTTCTGCAGCCTAGCTTCAGGGTGGGGGCAGCTGCCCATTTCTGGCTTGTGTGTGAAGGAAGGATCACATCTTCAGCCGTGTACATCTTCTAACAAGCCATCAACTTTCCCCCAAACTTCCTCTTCCACTCTTTGTCCAAAAACTATCATTCCTTCTTTCCTACTTACAGAAGAAGATCCCAGTCCTTCCCATTCAACATAATATAGGCTCAGCTTCCCCTTCTGGGAATTTTCTAAAACATTTGGTTCCTTCAACCAGCACCTATCTGTCCATCAGTTCCTCTGTCCACCCTAGGGTCTCACACCCCAGCGGCACCCCCTCCTTCACTGAAGGATCTGGGATTTCACCCAGGGCCTTGTGCATATTAGGCAAGCAAGGAAACTGATGCAGAAGATCAAGAATTCAGAGCCAGCCTCAGCTACCACAGGGAGTTTCATGTTAGCATGGGCTACATGGGACCCTGTCTTAAAACAAAACAAACACTACCAAAATACTCCTGTTGCCATGGTGCTAGGGGCTGTAACTCTAACCAGCACGCCAACTAAGGAGCTCCAGCCCCAGCCCGTGAGTTCAGCTCTAAGCCGCTGGTCCTCTTAGTCAGGTCCTTTCTATGCAGCCCTTGAACTTGTGCTCCCTGACCAACTCTGGGCTGACAGCACTGTAGACATGTGCTCTGCAGCAGGCTCGGTTTCTTTACAAATTTACCCTAAAATAATAACTCAATGAGGTTAAAATAAAAGGACCAGTTCAAATGCATACAAGTAAGTGGGAGAGCAACAGAAAACAGCAGCAAGGAAATACACAAGAAAGCAGATGCTCAAGATGAACTTTGCAATCCCTTCCTAGACTTGCTCTCCAATGATTAAGATGAAAGGATTTACTTCCAGAAGTCTGTGTCAGAACCAATGTATCTCTTTCCCATACTGGCAATTTGTCAAATTAAACATTAAAACCTGCACAGACTTTACGGCAGAGAAAAGACCCCATCCCACAGTTCTAACAGCGCCTTGGCAGGGAGGGAAGAAAGAATATCCACACTCACAGCATCGTCTATTAAGGAAAAAAAGGCCAGGCAGTGGTGGTGACACACAGTTTAATCCCAGCACTCAGAAGACAGAGTTAGTCAGGTCTCTGTAGTTCGAGGCCAGCCTGGTCTACAGAGTGAGTTCCAGGAAACCAGGGCTACACAGAGAAACGCTGTCTCAAAAAACCAAAAAAGCCGGAGAGATGCTGCTCAGCAGGTAAACTAACTGCACCGAGCAGCGGCTGCTCTTACAGAGGACCCAGGCTTCACTCCCAGAAGGCACATGGCAGCTCACAGCTCTGCAGCTCCACTTCCAAGAGACTTGGACGACTTTCCTGGCATACAAATAAAATTTAAAATCAAAACAAAAAAACCACCCCAACAGAACCAGTGTACTAAATAATCATCTTTAATCCAAGATAAAATACACGTGTAAGACTGCTTTGCTGTTTTTTCAATAAGGTTTCATGTAGCCCAGGCTACCCTCAAGCTTGTTATGTAGCTGCGGATAACCTTGCATTTGACCGCCCCCACCCCCTGCTTCCACCTAGGATCATAAGCTTTGGCCACCATGTAGACACTTTGTTTTCCATCGACATATTTTTCTTAACAATGTTCAAAACAGGCATTAGAACAGACCTTAGAGGCAGCAGACTTGATACCTACAAAGTCACGAATGGCTTTGTAGTCATTCTAGCAAACATCAAATAAACTAAGAAACCTTTGCTACCTCTGCTGACATGTGTACACATGTTCTTGAGTGTATAGCACATGTATGTGAACACTCCTAATGGTGCACATGTGGACGACTCGTAGAGTCAGGTCTTTTCTTCCTTTGTGAGCTCAGGTCATCAGGCAAGGGCCTTTATCTGCTAAGCATCTCAGCAGCACCAGAGCCAACAATGTTTAAGTCCTATGAAAAGATTTAATTAGAATTCCTTCTTTTTGAGACAAGGTCTTGTAGCCATCCCAGATGGCCTCAAATTCATTGTGTAGCTAAGGATGACCTAATGCTTCTGGTCCTCCTATGCTGGGACTACCTGCAGGTGCCATCACACTGGTCTGTGCAGTGCTGGGAACTGAGCTCAGGCTCTGACTGTGCTACATATATTCAGAGTTAATCAGAATTCTTTCTATCAATCTGCAGCCAGGAGTACTAGGGCACACTCATAATTTCAACATGTAGACGCAGGAAGACCCCAAGGTTATCTTTTGTTACACAGAATTTGAGGCCAGCCTAGACTGCGTGAGACCCTGTCTAGAACAAACACGCAAACACTTCTTCTATTTGTTTCTGTATGTGAGTACAAAGGAAGATGAATGTCAAGTATAATATTGAAAGCCAAAGAATCAAACCATGATGACAGATACTGAATGTCACTTCGTGTCTAGCTTAGGTCTCTGAAAAGAATCAATAAATAACAGAATGACCTATGTGCACTGCCCTTCCCAATGATTTGAGTAAAAGTTCCAAAGAGGCTGGACTCCCAAGATGATTAACTTCATACAGTTCATGAGTACCAAGCAGAATGGCCCACAAAGACTGTAGAGCAATACAATGTAATAAAAAGGCGACCCAGTTAAGCATACCCACAGCACAGTGATCCCCTCTCTATGCAACCAAGAAGGGTAAGAGGGATGGATACAGAGCACGGGAGAGCCGGAGTGCTCATACTGCAGGCAGGAATGGGAAATGCCACAAATACTGGTACAATGGCACAGGAGCTGAAAGGCCAACCTGGGCTACAAGGTGAGTTGGACACTAGTCTGGGCTACACAGACTTAACTTTCAGAAAGAGCAGGGGGCAGTTATGGGCTGGCAAGATGGATCAGGGGGCAAAGGCACTTCTGCCAAGCTTTTCTGAACTAGCTTTATCTGAACTACAGTTCTGAGGGATGTTATGACTCACATATGATGCTTGTCTCCCATCTGGCCATCTTTACCTGGCTAAAGTTATTTTCCTTTCATTTCTATTTTACTGAGCTTCAAATAACAATCTTTCATCTATTTCAGTCAACTTCTTTCTACTAATTTCTAGTTACAAAATAACCTCACATTTTTCTTCTAAGAGAAGACAATTCTTAGCAAGGTATATAATAGCGTCTTTCAAAGTACAGACAGCAATGCATTAGTGGACCACTGTCACCACTTAAGACGTAGGCTGGGGATGTGGCTCCATTTGTAGACTGCTCCCCTCACGTACACAAGCTTGATTCCTAACATCACACGAAAATTGGTGTGATAACATATGGCTGTACTCCAGCATTCAGACAGAGAGACCAAGGTCAGCCTCCTCAGCTACATAGAGACCATTCTGGGTTACATGAGACTCTGTCTCAAAACACACTCCCACGCATACACATAAACATCTAAGGGCTAGAACATGTAGCATGAGGACCTGAGCTCAGATTCCAAGCACCCATATTAAACCAGGAAGTGGCAGTGCCACTCCATAACCTGGGGTGGATTAAGTGGATCTAAACTTGCTGGCCAGCCAGCCTAGCTGAGCCATCAAACTTCAGGTTCCGTGAGAGACCTGTCTCAAAAGTAATGTGTCAGAGGAAGACATTCAAAGGCGTCTGTCTCCTGGTCTTCATATGAGCACACACATGTCCATCAGTCTCCAGGAGCCAACCACAGTGTATCTGAATATCGATGTATCAAACAGTAAGATCATCATTTTATGAAACTTCTACATACATGTGGGATAATAAAAAATGCAGACTATGAGTTAAACAAAGTTGGAAAAAATATACTGTCCTTGAGGATGAGGAAGGGCCAGCAGGAAGGCCTGAGGAGGGCTATTCAAATGTCAAGCTGCAGAAGCTCAATTGCACTACTGAGGAGCAGAAAAGGGCAAGAGCTCTGAACAGCGAAGACAACTGTCCACTACTTGGGGTACAGCTTGAGACGGTAAGCCCTGTACTGGCTTTCACCTACTTTAAGACACATTCTGGAGATCTTATGTTAGAACTGGCATGTTTTGCTTTAAAGTCACACGGTAAATCAGAAAGGCAGAGCTTCACTGTAGTCTTACCTTGCTCTCTCTCTCTAGTTCGCTTCGAAGCCACTCAAAGTCACTGTATCTTCTTCTAACAGTAGATTCCTTCAGCTTGAAAATAGGAAGATTTGTCTGAAATCAAAACAGTCACTTCTAAGTTGAAGAACATAAGACCATCAGAAAGGGAGAAATATGTCTGCCACACCGATAAGGTTTTGACAAACGTTGTTACCATACAAACACTATAAACTTATTAAGCACATTACCCAGGCTAAGCCTTGACTACCCCTTACTATGTAGTCCAGGCAGGCCTTGAACTTGCTATCATCCTGCCCTGGCCAGTGATAACTCTTCTTTTTGCAATGCTAGGGCTGGGGCAGCGGGCTCTTCACACAAACTTGAGACTCAACTCCAGCCCCAAAACATAGCTTTGTTTTTTGTTTTCTCCTTTGAAATTCATTTCTCTTACATGTGTGAGACGGGGTGTGGGTGTGCATGTGGAGGTATGAGCACAACATTTTGAGTTAGTTCTTTCCTTCTATCGTGTTTTGAAGTAGGGTGTCTTGTTCTAGCTGCTGAGCTGTGTATTCTTGTCTGTCTGGCCTGGCAGCTCTGAGTGAGTATTCTGGCTCCCCCTCTTATCCTGCTGTAGGTAAATTGGGATTATAGAAGCCTGCCATCATGTCATCCAGCTTTTTAGCATGGGTTCTAAAAGACTGAAGAAGTGATGTTATCCTTAATTGGTTTCTTTAAAAATGCCCAAAGGTCAGGGAGTGTTATAATTTCTTTATTTATCACTAGGAGAAAATTAGGAGTCATACAAAACAAAAACCACCTCCCCCCAACATAAAAAAGGCAATTAAGGGGCTGGATATATAGCTCAGCAGCTAAGACTCAAGTTCTCAGCACCCATGCTGGACGGCTCACACCACTAAACGGGTTCCAAGAAATCCAATACCTTCTTCTGGTCTCTGTGGCTACTGTACTTGTAGGTATGTGCCCATATTCACACACAGGAAGAGGGCATGTTAAGAACTGAGACCCCATGGTGCTGAGTATGCGGAGGTTAGTCATAGCCTTTGGATTAAAGGCTACTTGTTGCTATTTCTGCCAACTTTGGGGGATTGGGTGGGTGTGCAGGGAGGTTGAGACAAGGCCTCTCTATGTAGCCCTGGCTATTCTGGAACTCACTATGCAGACCAGGCGGACCCTAAACTCAGACTTATCTTCCTGTCTCTGCCTCCTAAGAGCACTGAGATTAAAGATGTGTGCCACCTGCTCCAGTAACAGGAGGGTCCTGCCAGCCAGGGCGGTAAAGGTGTACTTTCTATGAAGCATTAAGTCAATCCCTGAAACTCATCTGAGAGAAGGAAGGAACTAACTACTGCAAGGTGTCCTGACTTCCACATGGGCACTGTGGCATGTGCATGTGTAGACACACAAATAAATGTTAAAAAAACATACAAACAAGAATTGGCTGGGGTGGGGTGGGGTGCACCTTAGTATAGTAGTAAAGTGCTTAACTGGAAAGCCAAGGCCCTGGGTTCAATCCCTAGCAGAGAGAGAGAGAAAAAAAAAAGGAAAACCACTAAGTCCATTAGAAATTATTTATGATTAAAAACATTAGCAGAAGAAAATCTTTTAATATGTGTGTAAGAATTATAATCCTTGTCCTCTGGAGGCAAAGTGGGATATCAAGTGCAAAGCTAGCCTGGGCTCTGCAGAGAGACCCTGTCACAAAGTTTACCATAGAGTTCAGAAATTAGCCCATGCTGCAAATGCCAAGCTCTATTAAAATTCCACTTAACACCACCAACTCTCTTGGGTAAATTTTATTCTTAATTCAGTATTGCACTTGGGGAACTGAAAACTGTTTTATAGCTGAGAAGAAAAAAAAAAAAAACTGCGAGCCGCTGGAGGAGAGGGCTTCCTGCTGTGCAGACCAAGGCACTGCAGCAGTGTCCACTGCAGCAGCGTCCACTGCTGCGAACCTTCTACTCACTTGCTAACCTGAATGCCACCACTAAACACAAGAATGCCTTCTATTCAGGACCCTGCGTTCAGTCTGTAGTGGTGTCAATTTTTTCCAAAGTGTATTAACTTCTATGTTGTACAGCTTAAAGCTCGGGGCCTTCCACCGAAGCCACTGAGCAGCGTGACAGTGTATAGGTTTCAAGCATGAAACCAGATCTCACAAGAGGTTTAGAAGCACTTGAGTTTTCTTTCCCAGGTAACCACAACATTTGTTCATTGTATTAATGACCAGGAGCAAAGCTGCACCTGACAAGACTCTTATTATACTAAAAGTCAAACTCGCATTTAGAGACGCTGGCTTGCTATACAGAGGAGCATTCTCATTCCTCAGAAGGAAAAAAAATCAGGTCCCCTGGAGAGCAGGATGATAATTCCCAGAAAGAAAGCACTGGATTATTTCTCTCTAATTTCACCCATTGGCTTTTTAACCAGGCTCACCCTTCCGCATTAAAATATTAAGTCTTTGTAAGTGTCTAAAGATAGAAAGGTCTTTACAGAGCTGAGTGTTTTCTGCAGGTGAGGTTCTACATTCTGAATCCTCCTCTCAAATGACTTTACAAAAGGGATTAACTGCCCTCTTTACTCAGTGTGCTAGGATCAAGCCTGTGAAGAGAGGTCCCCAAGAATTTTCATACTTCTGGGTACGGAAGTCTGGAAAGTTAATCTCTCAAACAACATATCAAGCTTACAGGTACAATGTTGAGGGAAGGGAGCCAACTCGGCTCATGTTACCTCCCATTTTCCCTTTTGAACTTTTGACACAATCATGATTATATCTGATTCTCTCTAATTGAGTGAGGAATGAGTCTCTTCTATATTAGCTAGTAGTTTTTATATTTGAAAAGGGATCTTTTAGGTTTACTCAGCTGGCTATAATTCTTCTTGTACAAGTGCTACACAGGAGCTCTGACAAGGTCAGCAGGAAACTCTGGCTAGGCTGTGACAGACTATCGACGGGAGGAGAGCCCTTGCCCAGAATGCAGAGACCCTCTAGTACTGTAAGAACAAACAACTGGACAGAGTTTTTTTAACCATTACATTTAGAATACTGAGCTCGACAATGGGTGTCTGTCAACATTTTTCCTAATTAATCTCAGGGGCAGCTAGCAAAGCCAGCATCAGAAAGTCATTCTCGGCTACTTAAGCTTGAGGCCAGCCTGCGCTGTATGTCTCAAGAATCAAGCTTTCCTGAGGCTTCCCATTTAGGAGCACTGGCCACTCTTCCAGAGGACGCAGATCTGGTCCCCAGCACCCACATGGTGGCTCAGTTTTCTCACAGTCCAGCTCCAGAGGACCTAAAGTCCTCTTCTGACCTCTGTGGACAATAACCCACACATGGTACACACATGCACACAGAGAGACTTAAACACTCCCATAAAGTAAGTCTAAAAGGAGCTGTCTTCATCATTAAAGATCACTTCAGCTTACCTGATGAAAGACAAAAGAACCGCCATGCTTCTGTCTAAACCTCTGAGCTACCAAGACTTGACTGTACTCTTGTGTGCCCACTTGCAATTTCCTTAATGCTTATAAAAAGGCCTGAGGCTGGCTATCCTCACCATCCACTTTGGCACACTATTATTTACCAAGCATCTATAAGACAACAGTGCTAAATATGGAATCATCATTTAAAACGATGAATAAAATGCAGTCCAATCCCTCATGAAGCTCATGAAACACCAAGGAAAATAGAAATGATATAAAAAAATCTGAATTTGTGTGGTAAAACACCACAAATAGGACTTGGAGTTTAGTTCATCAATGGAGTCTTGCCTAATATGCGCAAAGCCCTGGGGCTGAGCTCAGTACGCCCTCCCCTAATGCCTTTACATCCCTCCCCTGGTACATTAAACCAAAAATGACATACACCCAAAAATGAACAACAAACAACAAAAGCAGGAAACGGAGCAATGTGACCAGGACAATGACACTGTGACAGGACTCAGTATCTATAGCCCAGGCTGGCTGTGCGGTCTCCCTCAGAGCTGGCTTTTTTTTTTTTAAAAAAAAAAAAGATTTTCTCTTTAGCGGTGCAGTGGTGGCGCACACCTTTAATCCCAGCACTTGGGAGGCAGAGGCAGGCGGATTTCTGAGTTCGAGGCCAGCCTGGTCTACAGAGTGAGTTCCAGGACAGCCAGGGCTACACAGAGAAACCCTGTCTCGAAATCGCCCCCCCCCCTGCGCCGCCCCCCCCTCCCCCCGCCAAAAAAAAATAAAAGATTTTCTCTTTAATCATAAGTGCGTGTGAGTCCAAAGGCCAGGGACCCTGGATCCCAGGCGCTGTAATCACAGGCAGCAAGCAGCACAATGTGGGTGCTGAAAGAGCACATGTGCTCCAGATTACAGGAGTAACTCTTAGGACTGCACTCTCTCTGGATGATCAAGTGTCTCTAAGGAAAGCTGAAAGACCTGGTGTGGCCGTGAATTACAACAATTCTGTTGCCTGGTGGGCATGTTCTTAGGAAGTAATACGAAGACACCTCATCAGGAACAGGGCTCTTTGAGGTAGGGTGAACTAGATACAAATTCTAACACTTCAAAAAGCTATGCAAAATTATTTTGAATGTTTTTATCAGAAAAAAATGTATGTTTCAGATCTATTTAGACTTCATTCTAAAGTGTATTTAAACATATTTAGCTAATGATATATCATTATGTAAACATTTTTGTTGTTCTGAGCCAGATGTTCCCTACATAGTCTGAGATAGCCTCAAACCACTCTGTGGCCCTGGGACGGCCCTGAATTCTGATATTCCTGCAGCAGCCTCCTGAGAACTAAGCTTACAGGTTTACAACACACATTTCACCTGAAAATGTGCAATTTTTATGTACTAGGTAAAACAAAAACAACAACAAAAAGATGGACTGACAAGATGGCTCATCAGGTAGGGCAGCTGCTGCCCGCCAAGCCTGATGACCTTGATGACGACTCCTGAGACCCACATGATGGATGAAGAAGAGAACTGATTCCCACAGGCTATTGTCTCATCTCCACATCTGTACTGTCACATGTGAGCACAACAAGTATTTGCATAAATGCATGTGCACACACCGAGTAAATAAAAATGTAATTGATTGAGACAAGTTCTTTCACTGAGGCCTGGAGATTTTTGACTGGCTAAACAGGAGCCAGAAAACCTCCAGGATCTGCTTGTTTCTATCCAGTCAGTGCTGGGGTTACAGGACTGTGCCACCCTAGCCAGGTCTTACATGGGTGCTGGGATCTGAGCTCAGGCTCTCACTCTACAGCAAGCACTCTATCCGCTGAGCCACGGCCTCAGTCCCAGTGTCTGTGAAAGAGATGGCGTAGCTCAGTGCTTGGGGGAGGCTCTGCAGGGACGAGGGGAAGGTTGCCCGTGCATCTTTGTTTACTTGTTTACTTTACATTTTAAAAGACTGTAAAGGGGAACAGACAACAAAATGAAACCAAGTTACAGTATAACTCAATACCCTTTATGTTGCTTCCCTATTTTCTCTAAGTTAGCAACATATAAGTCTTTTGCAATAACCTAAAAGGCAGTAATTCCCACGTTACAAGAGCTGGCCTTTGAGTCTATATAAGGATAAGAGGAAAAGACCACTGAAGTTCATGTGCTGAGAGTGGCTTATTAAAGTAACAAGCTGCTAACTTGCAGCTGTGCACTCACTCTTCTTTAAGTGCCACGGTTCAGTTTATCACAATAGGGTACTGAGCTATGATGAACATGAGAAAACACGTCTGCTGCAGTCAGCTCCAAGCAGCCCTACAGCCCCACATCTGTGATTAAAACAAAAACACATTCTTAAAATAGTTGTTTTTTTAAAGAAACCAACATTCCAGAATTGTCACTACATATATATATATTAAAATACTTAATAATTTGAGGCCAGACCAATGGCTTGGTGGTTAAGAGTCCAGGCCATTCTTTAAGAGAACCCACGCTAGAGTCCCAGCACCAACAAGGAAGACCACAACTGTCTATAACTTGTCCCAGGGGATCCAAAGATATATTCTGGCCTCCACAAGCACTACATACAAAGTCATAATATAGGTTTAACACTCAATCATAAAAGTAAAAATAATGGTTTGAAAAAGTAAGTATTGGGGTATGGGTTTGGTGACTTATGCCTGTAACCCCAGCACTCAGGAGGCTGGAATAGGCAAACCTGGGCTACAAAGTGAGTTTGAACTACACCTTCAGACCTTTACACTATTTTATAAGATTAAAAAACTCTTACTTTGGAAGGGCAGCAAGGGCGCAGGCCTTTAATACCAGTAGTCAAGAGGCAGAGGCAGGTAGAGCTCTGAGTTCAAGGCCAGCCTGGTGTACAGAGTGAGTTCCAGCATAACCAGGACTATACAGAGAAACCCTGTCCTGAAAACAAAAAAGAACCCCCCCCCCCAAAAAAAAAACACACCAGAAACCCTTTTAATTTAATGTAGATACACGTATGTCTATGTCCATGTATACGCACAAGTGTGCAGGTGCCTGCAGAGGTCAGAAGCTGATGGACCCTCTGTAAGAGCAGTGCATGCTTGTAACTGCCGACCTTTCACTCCAGCTCTCCTTACTGTTAAACACCAGAACGTCCAGGGGCAGCCATTTGAACTATAACCTATGGTTGGCTTTGTTCCATCATGAATAGCTCCATGCCATGCGTTTGGCAGGGATACCAAAGCTTTCTGAGGACCCCAGTTGATGTGCTCAGAAGTGCTTGGCTCACACTGTTACAGGACAGTCTGCCTTGGCAGATTTCTCCAATGTAGTTAACTTCCAGTCCCCTTCCCCAGTCCTCTATGAATCCCTCAGCCTCCCAGAGCTGGGCTGCAGTGCAGGCTGTACACATCCAGGAGCGCTCCGTCACCGTTTGCTCACCAGTCTTTTCTTTGCCTCTCTTAAGCACCATCTCCCCTTTCTTTAACACCTGTCCTTTATACAGTTCAAGAGCTACAAAACTTTAAGAGGACAAAACAAATTCTGCTTCTCGGGAATGCATGTATTTGGTTGAATTTGCCTTAAATTTATTTTTATCAGTACTTAGGACTGAACACGGTCCCTGAATGCTAAGCATGGGTTTCACTAATTAGCTACACCACCAAATCCGTGTGCCTGATTTTATCACTAAGACATAGACTAGTTTTTTACTGCAGAAAGGGGCCATTCCCTGCCAAATACTGTGTGAATAAACAGACTGTGTTTTATGGTCACAATCTGTTGATTCAGCATACACAACATGAAGAGGTCTTTTTTTTTTTTTTTTTTTTAAAGGTTTATTTATTTTATGAATCAGTACATAGTCGCTGTGAACAGACACACCAGAAGAGGGCATCAGATATTACAGATGGTTGTGAATTACCATGTGGGTGCTGGGAATTGAACTCAAAACCTCTGAAAGAGCAATCAGTGTCCTTAACCACTGAGCCATCTCTCCAGCCCCATGAAGAGGTCTTATAGTCAAGTTGACAGAAAGAAAGAAAGAAAGAAAGGATCTCTGCCTCTGTCCAGAAGAAATCTAGGGTGATAGGTATAATTCTTATGTATCATTCTTGCCTAGTCATTTGCAATTGATAACTGAATTCTTCTAAGCTCGTGACAAAGGCTAGATTACAAAATCATGGAACACAAAGAAAACTAGAAAAAAAATTAGACCCGATGGTGCTTTCCTACAAGCCCAGTGCATGGGAAGGAGGGGCAGGGGATAAAGAGTTCAGGGTAATCCTCAGATACACACCAAGTAGGAAATCTGCATGGCCTATGACTTGTCTCAAAAACCAACAGAAAACTAGAAAAGAACAAAAACCCAGAAGTGCAGCACCACCTTACTGTTGTCAATGTACTTTAAACACCAGAAGCAAAACGTAGCAATGTTAGAAAAGATCTCTGTAGCCTGTATTCTTAATTTGTTACTTATAAAAAAAATTAAAATCAGCCTTTTTCCCCCTCCCAAAACTGTACCATGAATGACATGGGTAAGACCATCATCAGGACTCCAAATGGACAGTGAGAGGACAATTTCTGAAGCCACGGTACAGAGCTCTAAAACAAACATTCCCTTCAAGTCTAGGCACAGTGAGCTGCTCATCGTTATTAGTCTTAGACATTTATACTGCTGACCTACGAAAGTCAGCGGCTCACACACACCCTATATGTAACCTGATTATCACTGATACCAGGCAGAAAACCAAGCTTTAAAATGCAATCAACTGAATATAGCTTAACAATAGATAGGAGAAAAATGTTTACCAGGTGTTTCTAGTATTTCTTCAGATAGTGTCACGTGTGCATTTGAAAAAGACTGGCAACAACATCAAAAGTACACTCAATAGACCACACTCTATTCAGCCAATCCTAAGAGGTGTAAGCGGATGCCCACTCCAGGCTCTCGTTCAGCAGTGCGTTTCTTCAAATATCTGTATCTAGAGATAAAGGATAAGCTGCCGTGCTGCTATTACTCTCCCTCCAGCACTTTTGATGCTTATTTCACCCAATCCTGAACAGCATGAATAAGTAGAGATATGGTTTATAACCTAGATGAACTCCTAAATATGGCTGGAGAGAAGTCACTTAAATGAAGAATAAGCTTTTAGTCTGAAGAACCTTTGAAATGGAGATTGTGACTAGGCCACGGTATTTAGTTTCGTCTTTTTTAAAACCTAAGGACATGGCCCTCCAATGATACAATTCCTCATTATTGTAAGGAAGTATGCTTTATGGTATAATTTCCAAAAAGGACAACAAAGAGTTATTTAAACTAGTTTACTGTATAAACCAACTAATTCCATGCATTCTTCCCACTTTGTTCACAGCCTTCATTTATGAACTACCAACAACATGAAAAGTTTTCAATGAACAACTTTTAACAGAAATATATAATAATTCCACTATAAAGGAAAATCATGTATAAGTTTCAAATCATATAATTCTACATACTTATGGTGGAATAGACCTATAAATGAATATACCTGTTACTAATCTAACATTTTGCACAATTTGTATATGTAAAAATTTAAAATTTGTATTTAATATGTACCTTCCCAACTTGCCAAGCCCCTTAGGGTCACACACCTAGAAATGACTAGCACCTAGAATGGTATCCAAATGGTCTAGGGTAGTGTGGAGTAGTAACTTTTTTGTCGCTGTGATAAAACACAATGACCAAAAGCAACGTATGGAATAAAGAGTGTACTTGGGCTTAGTCTTAAGAGGGTAAGACGTGTCATGGCAGGAAGGCTTCACAGCAATAGCAGGAATGGCAACAGGAGTGGGAATCTGGGTGTTCACATCTTTTTTGCTCCGTTTTCTGTTTTTGAGACAGGATCTTTATGTATAGACCATGCTCACAGAGATCTGCCTCTGGCTCTTGAGTGCTGGAATTAAAGGTGTGTGCACAGAAAATGCTCACATCTTGAACCACAAGCACAAAGCAGAAAACAAACTGGAAGGGGCCTAAAGCTTTAATCTCAAAACTTACCCCAAGTGACATACCTCCATCAAGTCTGCACCACCTAGATCTCCCCGAAAAAGGGATACCAACCAGTGACAAAGTGTTCTCTGAAACTCAAAGTACCACAAGCAGTATCTAGCTATCAGCATTTTAAAGAAACCCTAGGGTAGAGCCAGAGTTGAGAACTACAGCCAAGACTTACTAACATGAGTTAAGGCAAAAACTCATGAATCTGAACATAAATCAATTTTGATGTAGCTAAGAAAAATATGAACAACATGTTGCCTTGGATAAAGATCCAGAATACAATGAGAAATGTGAACTGGGAATGGTATACAAAAACCACTGAGTTGATCTAGGATGTAAAAATGGGGAAAGACTATTAGTTAAGTGGCTCTATTCAGCAATCTTAAAATTCTTGAGACCCAATAAAGACTGAAAAGCTAATACAATTTTGAAAAAAGAAGGCATTACATTTTCTGAATTAAAAGTAATGAAATTGTATGGGCTGACCAGATAACTCAGTGGGTAAAGACACTTGCTGCCAAAACTGACCATGGGAGTTTGATCCTCAGATGCCAAATGGTGGGAGAGAACTGATTAAGTAAGTTGTCCTCTGACCTCCACATCTGTGTCCAAGCTCAGGCACACACAGGCACATGAATAAATACATATTCTTTTAAAGAATGAAGAAAGAGAAAAGGGGGAAGTCCAGTAAATAGACCCAGAAAAAATATGGCCAAGTAATTTTGACAGAGAGAGAAAAAAAAAAAAAAAAAAAAAAGACTCAGTGGGTGACAGCACTTGCTACTCAAGCCTGAGGAGCTGAGTTCAATTTCTGGAACTGTGATGTGAGAGTTGGAGGAGGAGGAACAGATCTACAGAATTCCCTTGACCTCAAGAAGCAGGACATGTGCACATCCCACATTATAGTAGACAGTCGTCTTCTGCTCCTACCCACATGCTCCAGCACAATCTCAATAGAGAGGTGCACATACCACACCTCTCACCCATCCAACAAGAACAACATGAGGTAATAAGAGCTTTCGTCGTCCACCTCTAGAGCATAAAAGAAATGTATAAAATAGAAGTCAGCTGGGGTAGGCTTGGGTGATGGAGTGCTTGACTACTACCAGGCCTTGGGGTATCATTAGTATCACCAAAGTAGGCAACGGTGCAACTTCTACATTGTTGGCGTGAGCTCAATAAAGCCTCTTCCCCAAAAGTAGCAATAAAAGTAGACAACTGAGTTAAAGATAAGGACATCTGGCCTTTGGAAATGGCATAATCAAGCTGAAAAGCATTTACTAATAGAAACTATGGTTGGGCATGGTGAACACCTAACATCTGTGTTCTTGGGAGGCTGAGGTAGGAGGATTGTGAATTTGAGGCAGTGCAGGCTACATGAGAAGCTGCTCCAACAACATGCTACTGAATTACAGAAAAGAAGAGTGGGATTTTGGACCAGGACTGTTACTATCATACCAGCTCCCACTTCAATCCAGCAATGATAGAGAAAATAATAAAGCTGTATTTGCAAGTATACTACTAAAAAGAAAAAAAAGTGTTCTTGAAAACTGAAAACTGGGAAGGGCCAATACCACGGGAAACCAAGACTGCAGTTCTAAGGTAAGCAACAAACCAAGAGACCTGATGCAGAGGGAAAACAGTCAGGACAAGCCTTGATCAGCTCCTATCTTCTCTTGCATGGCTTGAAAGACTGAGTGTGCTTGCATAAAGCTACAAGCATGAGAAAGACTGGAAGTTAGGAACTCGGGTTATCTACAGAGCCACAGCTCAGTGTGACGCCTTCCACAGATAAAGGACAGAAACAAACATGAGAATCTTGCTATGTAAAAGCTAGGGCAAATTCATAAACTGCCTGCAGTTTGAATACATTCCCCAACCTGCACACTGAGCTCTTCCAAAGGCGTAAAGTTTTTCTAGCTTTTAATGCATTTATGTATAACCTTTGACTAGTGGCTAATCACTAGTGTAAGATGATCCAGAGGTGACCCCAAGAGGCCAGGCTTAAAACCTCCTGAAGAAAAAAAAACAAAAACTTCTGCTCAGAGAAACCGGTTCACACTACAGACTTACAGGCAAATCCCTAAAATAAACACTGACTAGAAACAATGGACATGATGTGCCTCTGTCAAACTGTCTTCAAAGTTTTGTGGCTTTGTTTTCCCCCACAGATTGACAGTGTTAACTTTAATCAGAGGTTGTTTTTGCAGTGGGCAGTATATATTGCAGACTCATAACTGGTCAAAGCATTGAGAGTAAGTGACTTGTGGTGGTACAAGCCTTTAATCCCAGCACTTGGGAGGCAGAGACAGGAGGATCTCTGAGTTCAAGGTCAGTTTGGTCTACAGAGTGAGTTCCAGGACAGCCTGGTAGGGCTACACAGAGAAACCCTGTCTCAAAAAAGAAAAAATGCCTAAACAAGGTTATCAAAGACCACTTAAAGAGAATGAGGCGTGAAGTCAATCCACACCTGGAGTCTGGTACACAAGTGCCGGTGACCAGACAGAGTGACAAGTAATTAAATCAGACCAAAGGTCAGTGGCAGTCAGGGAGCCGCCATGCTCTAGTAGACCCTGGTTCCCTCATGAAGAGCCTTGGATTCTGGACATCTTAGAGTCTACCATCACTCATGGTCAAAGTCTACCATCACTTATGATCAAATAAGCACAAACGGAACAAGCCAAAATCAATTTCTGAGAGACTACAAAAACGTATCTGGTAGTATAACTTTAACATCCCAACTTAAATGACTGCTAGAGGCTGGAGAGATGCTCAGAGGCTACGAGCAGACTGCTCATCTAGAGGAGCTGGGCTTCATTCCTAGCATCCACATGGCAGCTCACAGGCATCCCTAACTCTAGCCCCAGTGGATCCGACTCCCTCTTCTGGCCTCTACAGGCACTGTATCCACACAGACATTAGGCCAAATGCTCATATACATATGAGCATTATGTATTATGTTATGACATAAACATAAATACCCTCTGGCAAATTTAAATGATTGCTGGGTACTGTATTAGGAAAATTCTAGAGCAGAGAAGACTAGAGAACATACTCCTAAGTAATTCACCAAAGAACTAACTACTGTATTCATAATTGATGTCCTCAAACACCTAAAGTTTTCCTTTTTCTCTTTTCTTAGCCAAGGTCTCTCTACATAGTCTGGTACTCATTAGGTAGAGCAGGATGGTAACCAAAAATTGGACATCAACTGCTGAATCTCCTGTCCCTATCGAGTGTGGGGATTGCAAGTGTGTACCACTGACATGATATAGACATTAAAAAAATTCTTACCCTGGGCATGGTGGTATACACCCTTAATCTCAGCACGTGGGAAGCAGAGGCAGGCAGTTTGAGGTCAGCCAAGGCTACAATTAAAACCCTCTTTGTATGTACTTCTGATGTGTGCATGTGTCCTCCATCTACTGGGATTCGGTTCTCTCTTCAGCTTTAACTGAGTTGTCTGGAGACTGAACTTGGGATGTCAATCTTACAACATCAGGGCCAAGGACCTTTTACACAACTCAGCCTTCATGTGGCCTTATGAAAAAACATTGCTCTTGCTTATCCTACAGTCTACCTAAAGTTCAGGGAGATTGTGCAGTTACATATTAGCTAAAAAAAACTTTAGGTATCTTTTGTTCTTTGATACTTAGAGCCCAAAGTTGCAAAAGGACTTTTCGTCTAATGCATGAAAAAAAAATGAATCATACAGAAGTGTTCAACATCTTCTGCCATCAGGAGAATGCAAACTTAAAATGTTCTGAGGGCCAGGGAGACGGCTCTCTGGTAAAGGCACATGTCCCCACACTTGACAACCTCACTGCAATCCCCAGGACCCAAATGTTGAAGAGAACAGACTTTTGTAAGTTATCTTCTGAAACCCACAGGTAAACTATGGATATGTACACCAATACCCTCACATACCAAAAACAAAACAACCACACACATACAAAAAAACTTTATCTCACCCTGTCAGAGTGGCTATCATTAAAAAAAAAAAAAAATTAATTGGCAGAGTAGGTATTAGGTAGAGCATGGACAGCCAGTAGTATGAAGGCTCATCAATTATATGACCCAGCTCTACACTCTTTAGGTCTAGGGATTCTGTGTCAGCGAACCAGAGGCCCCCTTGTTCACTGCTGCACTATGTATAACTGCTAGTGTACAGAGCCAGCCTTGGTGTTCATTAACAAATGAATGGATAAAGAAAAGGTGGTACTTACATGAAATGGAATTCTATTCAGCTTTAAGAATGAAAGTATGACATTGTAGTGAAATAAATGGAAATGGAATTAGATGAAGCTGGGTTCAGAAAGACAAATACTACATTCTCTCATATGTACAACTGCAAACTTCCTTGTGTGCTGTATGTGGGGAGACATGAAAGTGGAAAAGGGACTATGAAGCCAAAAGAGGGCAGAGAAATGTTTCACATAGTCAGAATCCAGTATCAGTATTATTTGACACAGGCAGGTCTATAAACAAAGATGCTGGCAGGCAAGTACAGAAAACATAGGTGCTCCCTCTACTGGCCCATCTTCTGCACCCATACTCCTGGCCTGTCTTGAATGTCCACACTTCATGCATTCTCACCAGGCATGCACCAAGCTGTAAATGAACTTACCTCTTTCCTTCTCCCCATTGTCAATCTAACACACACACACACACACACACACACACACACACACACACACACACACACACAGAGAGAGAGAGAGAGAGAGAGAGAGAGAGAGAGACAGACAGACAGACAGACAGACAGACAATCAATGTGTGTATACATCCAGGTGTGGGTGGAGGCCAGAGGTCAATCTTGTGTACTGTTCCTCAGGATCCATCCATGTTGGGGACAGGAATCTCTCACCAGGACCTAGGCCTCTCAGATTAGGCTGGCTGGCTCTAGGGTTCTTCCATCTTCACCTCCCACTGCCATCATAACTAGCATGGCCACTGGGGGGCTAACTCGGGTATGCTGGAACAAATGTGTGCAGTATACCCAGCACCCAGGGCTCCTCATCTTTTAGTCAAGCATCTAACCAACAGAGTATATGTCACACAATAGTTTATAAATGTTCAATTATTGGTTGGTTGTGAGAAACAAAAACTGATTAGAAAAATCCAGTCCAGTCTTAGGACGGTGTAAACTTATTTTTTGAGAGTCTCACTGAGCAGCCTAGGCTTGCCTGGAGTTCATTGTGAAGCCCAAGCTGGCCTCAAGCTCCTATTAATCTTCCTTCCAGCCTCCCAAGTGCTAGCACTGCAGGTGTGAGCTACCATGTTTTATTTTATTTTATTTATTTATTTATTTATTTATTTATTTGGTTTTTTTCGAGACAGGGTTTCTCTGTGTAGCTCTGGCTGTCCTGGAACTCACTCTATAGACCAGGCTGGCCTCGAACTCAGAAATCTGCCTGCCTCTGCCTCCCAAGTGCTGGGATTAAAGGCATGCGCCACCACCGCCCAGCTTTAAAATGTGTAGCCCAGGCTGGCCTCGAACCCGTGATCCTCCTGCCTCTGCCTCCTTTCAGCAAATCCTACCGGCGTGCGCCGGCCCATGTTTTATTAAACTCAGTGTTTTAATGAACTGGGCCCCAGAAACTACTCAAATCTATGATTTTTTTCCCCCCTTAAACATGTATTCGTCTTTTCTTGATTTCTGGCTTACTTTCATGTTACAAAATAGATGTGCCTAGAGGTAAAACCACCTGACTTAGGTAGGTGAACACAGTCTAGGCCTCTCCTTTTCAAATACCAAGCTGTAGAAGCTGACTTTTTTAACCTATTAAATTGCCTCTCCTTCAAAACACATTTTCTTCTATCTTTGAAAACTACCCATGGTTTTTTTCCCTAGGATCTGCCATATTTGTATTGTTTACAACTATTTCAGAACCCTTCTAATCCCATCAAGGCTACGCACAAGTGTAGCTGTGGTTTTCTCAGTCTTCCCTACTACCTGTACACAGTGTACAAAAAGACAACTCCTAATTAAGTGTCAAAAGTGCCTTGCTGGGATGCTTCTTAAACCACCACTGCCCAAACCTCATCTATCTACTTAAGAGGATCTCTAATGGGGCTCAAAAGCTCTCCACATGCTGTGGATGTGTGAGTGATAGAACAAGTATACACTCTATCAGAAAAAGCTACATTTAAATCCCAGCTTCACCATGAAGAGTTATGATCTTCAAGCTAATGTCCCAAACAGGTGTGAATGTAGGTGTCCGTTATGTGCTGAGCAGTGTATGGTGTGGGACAAGCATGGGTATGACAGTCTTTATCTTTTAGAAACTTCTAGTGAGAGATACAGGAATCACCGAAAGCCACAAACATGAAATAGGGCAACTAAGGCACACAGGAAGTAAAGCCAGTCTAGTGAGGCAGGGTCAGCAAATCTCTGCAAAGGGGGGCATTAAATCCAAGTGATATGGGATACGTCGTGAGAGCAGATAAGGCTGCTGAAGAAAAACTGCTCTGAAAAGGAGATTCATCAAAGTTCTGAGTACAGTACACTTGCATCTAGTAAGTGGAGCTCTGACGTGGTCAGACTGTTCATGTACTTCCGGTATAACCGCTATCAAGGGAGAAATTCCACCCTTCACAGCGTTAGACCAACACTCTCCTGGTTACCTCTTCACAACAGACTCGCCCATCTTCTCAGTTGGTTTTCAGGCACATCTTACCTGCTGTCGTCAACACCTACATCTCAAACATGCCAACACTGGAATGTCCTTCCAAGGGTTAAAACATCTGAATACACCAAAATTAGGGTGTAGATATAACAAGTTTATTGTATTTTTTTAAGTTAAAAAAATTGCAGTCCATACAAAGTACTTAGTTTATAATCACAGCAGCTCTTGTGCAGTAAGCAGACTACTTCCTTTGGGGAGGCAAAGAGCTGTGTGCCTTTGCTTCGGACTCTTTAAGCTAAACATAGATCCGAGTTTCTAATTATCCAGTATAAAACAACAGGGTCCTTTAATTGCCACTGCCTTTTTGACATTCTCTTAAGGCTGGTGTTAAGTTAGAACACAATTTTCTGTCATCAATGAGTGACTCCACTTGGTGGAGATCCAGAAAAACCAATCACAGGGCTGGAGAGATGGTCCAGTGGGTAAGAGCACTTGCTGCTCTTGTAGCAGACCCAGGATCACTTCCCAGCACCCACATGGTGGCTCACAACCATCCAAAACTCTAGTTCTACGAGATCCATTGGTCTCTTCTGACTTCTGTGACACCACCGGGCTTGCACAAGGTACACATACAGACAGAACATTCACACATACACACACACACACACACCCATACACACACACACAATATAATTCTAAACAAAAAAAAAATCTTCAAAAGTTAATTACAACTGATCTCAAATGTGTAATCAGAAAACATTTCAGCTGGGGTGTGGTGGTACACCCCTTTATTCCAGGCACTCAGGAGACAGAGGCAGGAGGACCTCTGTGAGTTCAAGGCTAGCTAAAACTACATAGAAAGACCCTGTCTCAAAATTAAGAAATTAAAAACACCAACACCCCAAATCCATGGCTAACTGACTAAAGTGAAAGAAAGAACTGTGAAGACTGGACAAGTGCCTCTGCCATCAAAATCACCTGATTTGGGCTCAGGAGTTTAGAGCACTTGCTGCTTTTGCAGAAAACCTGGGTTCAATTCCTAGCACCACATAGTGCTTTACAAACACTTTAACTCCAGCTCCAGGATAGCTAACATCTTCTGACCCCTTAAGGCACCCAACATGAATGTGGAGCACAGAAATTCATACAAATAAAATAAATACATTTTTTTAAATGACCTGGTTTTCAAATGGGCATGGTGGCACACGCCTTCAATCCCAGTCTCTTGGAGATTGAGGCAAGTGGGTCTCTGTGAGCTCAAGGCCAGCCAGGGCTAAATGAGATCCTGTCTTCTTCTTCTTCTTTTTTTTTTTTTTTAAACAAAACAAAACAAAGCCCTTGATTTTCTAAAATACTCTTTTGGCCAGGCGTGGTACAGGCCTGTGATATAGCACTTCTGAAATGTAGGCAGAAAGAGCAGGAATGAAAAGCTACAGTGAGTTGGAGGGCGACGCTACCTCAGAAATTACAATATAAATAAATGAACACACACACACACACGCACACACACTCATACACACACAAACACACACACACACACACGCACACACACACGCACACACACTCATACACACACAAACACACACACGCACAATTCTGGCCCTTTAATAAAACGCTTTCACGTCTTAAGTACTGATTTCCGAATTTAGTATCAGAGGACTGAGCCCAGAGAAACACCTAGGCATCTCTAGGTGAATGCTATCAAGCTGTTACTTGAGACAAGGTCTCTCTATGTAGCCCTAGTTGGCCTCTGCCTAAGTTCTGGGGAAAGGCATGTTGGATACCCAGCCATTTTGCTACTTCTACCAAGCACCTCCCCTTGTTAAAACTTGTATCAATCAATGTTGGTATTAAGCTTTAAACTGTAATGCAAATTTCAAACGGCTATTTGGAATGGAAAGCTACAGTGAGCTTAGTACAGTGAGTACTGAACAAGATGCCTTCTTTTTACATCAGACTTGTTGCAAAGAAGGTAGACGTCCATGCCAGGTAGTCTTTCTGATCATAAGGTCATCCATTTTAGTAAGTCAACTGCAACTTAACACGCACAAAAAATGTAACTGCCTGCAGACTTTTCACTTGGAAGTTACTTATATTCTCCAGTCCTAGGAGGTGGTGTAACTACAAGGACTTCCTTCATGGAAAGGAAGAACTTTAGTTTGTTGGTACCTCATCTTGCCAGGAAATGGTACTTACTTTGGAACTTATTTTGGGACCCAAGGCTAGCTCAAACCTCAAGAAAGAGTCTCAGTTGTCTCCAGGTACAATAGTAGACTCTACATAAGTGAAAAATCCCCAAACTATTGACAAACTTCAAGCAGTGGCTGAATTTCCTTCTCAGCCTTCTCTTTAATATGGCAAATAATCTGAACTCTAGGCTTTCCCAGACCTTTAATCATTCACAGTGCTCTCTGCTGTACCTACCCATTATGACAATTTAAAAAACACTAACACTGTGCCAATTATTTTCAGAAGCTGAGAGATACTAATCAAGTGATCCTAATAGTCTTAAACACTGCTCTCAAAGAGGAAAGATAAATGGAGATTGGGAAACTTGTATTCTAAAGTGCCACTATCTAGATCAAATTACCCTGTGAATTGGAGCAATTTCAATCAGTCCCTGTAAAACTGAACATTCTTCTCAAGGCTAGAATTAGAATGTAACTTTACGATAGTTTAAGGGCCCGAACTCTGAAAAATAAAATGGCTTCATATATGATGAATACAATAGCAAAAGGCAAGCAGTAGAAACTAGGGAGAATATCAACAGTTTAGAATAGTAATAAATACAATCAGGAAATGATAATATATTCATCTCACCATCATTCTATTTTCCCCTCCTATCCTGGAACTACATAGATCAGGCTGGCATCAACTCAGAGAGAGACCTGCCTGCCTCTGCCACTCAAGCACTGAAATTAAATGTATGAACCATCACATCCAGCTCATTCAAACTTAATACAAGATCATAATTATTCTCAAAAATCGTATCCTGCGCCGGGCGGTGGTGGTGCACGCCTTTAATCCAAGCACTTGGGAGGCAGAGGCAGGCGGATTTCTGAGTTTGAGGCCAGCCTGGTCTACAGAGTGAGTCCCAGAACAGCCAGAGCTACACAGAAAAACCCTGTCTCAAAAAAAAAAAAAAAAAAAAAAAAAAAAAAAATCGTATCCTGCTCAAACAAAGCCTAATGTCTTACTACATGGTGTTCTGAGTTTTAGATTAATATACTATATACTAAGAAAAACATTTTCTAAGCATTAAAACCTCAATTATGTTTTATTGTTGGGCAGCAGTATTCCTGACTATAAGTCATTAACACACAACCAACCTCCTCAAAATAAAAAATAAAGCAGAGTAAGTATACAATTTATTTAATTACCTAACTCATTAATCACTCTTAAAAAGGACTGCTTTCTATGTCCATAGCCAGGCCATTAATAATTATATGCAAATGTCATACCCACTCTTTGGTAAGAAGGCCTCCTGTATTTTAAGAAAGAGTTGTCTACTAGGATCCCTTAACAAGGAACTCAGCAAGATAAGCAGTTAAGGGAGGAAGTGAGGGCGGAGTCCAGCAACTGTGACAGGAAGCTCTAGCTATGGGAGTGCAGAACAGGAATACCGGGTTTCATGGCAACACTGGGAAAAACATGCTGGTGAATAAAGGCAAAAGAGGAAGTTCTTTTTTGTTACAGACTATATATTAAAGACAAAAATTATCCCCAAAGCTAAAAAGAAAAACTGATTTTCAAAAAATTTTAGTTAAAAAAAGGATGCTTGTGTGCCATGTGTCTGAAAGGGCTCAAAGGGACCAGAAGAGGGCACTGGATCTCCTGCAGCTAGAGGTGGTGTGAGCCATCTGATGTGGGTGCTGGGAACTGAACTCAAATCCTCTGCAAAAGCAGCTAAGTGTTTTTCACCACTGAGTCTCTCTAGCTCCTAAAATGATCCCCTTTAAAACAGGCTTAGGTAAGAATGTATTTCCCTAGGTGTACTGGAGTCTGAATTTTCCAGTCTTCGGGAAACAAGGTACTAATTTGGCTCATGCTTTACACTTCTATATGGTTCATCAAGTAGCTTGAAAGACCAGGCTAAAGCCAGGCGGTGGTGGCGCACGCCTTTAATCCCAGCACTTGGGAGGCAGAGGCAGGCGGATTTCTGAGTTCGAGGCCAGCCTGGTCTACAGAGTGAGTTCCAAGACAGCCAGGGCTACACAGAGAAACCCTGTCTCAAAAAACATGAAAAAACAAACAAACAAACAATAACCAGGCTATTAAGCTTAATATCTTAAAAGTTTGATTATCCCACAGACAAGGAGACACACTTTTAATTCCAGCAGCTGGGGCCAACCTTGTCTATATAATAAGTTTAAGGCCAGCCAGGGGCCTACATTTGAGATTCTCTCTCATTCTATCTCAAAGGGAAAAGAAAGTTTAATGAATAATTTTTTTTCCAGATCACTAGTTACTTAAGAACCATTCTTTAAAAGTGTGTAAGTTTCACAAGCTAAATATATACAGCACTCCTGAGCCATACAACTTAAAAATGGATGGCAAATTTTGTTTACCCCACAAAAGTGCTTACGTTAATAAGAAATTTCTTCACATAAAAGCTAACATTAAACAATGTTAAGAAACAACTTCTTAAGAGTCCTCTAGGGCCAAAATTATCTTTTTTTGTTTTGTTTTTGGACACTGGGTTTCTCTATACCTCCCTGGCTGTCCTGGAACTAACTCTGTAGACCACACCTTCCTCTGCCTCCCAAGCGCTGAGACTAAAGGCGTGCACAACCACTGCCCTGCAGGCCAAAATTATCTTATGGTTACTTTTTAATATTTAACTTTTAGCAATGAATTAATTTAATAAAAAAAATTCCAAATGCTGAAAAAAAAACCTTTAATCCTGATCTAGAGAGTACTTTCATTTAACACCTCTCAGATCATCTGAATTACTTACTGCCCAAAACCCCACTAGTTATGAACTTCTAAGTGTATGTTTCTGCTTCAGTCTACTCCTTTTTTTTTTTTTTTTCCAGTTGAAGTGAAAAAGCTAAACCTTAAGAGAGCAAGATATTTCAGTGAGTGGGTTCCCCATCGCCAGGCAGCTGTTATTCGGGATCCTGAGGTAGATGACATTCCTCACACCTAGGCCTTCGGCAGGAGAGCAGCCAAGCATGCTAAGGTCAACCATTTCTCGGCACTGCTAACGCTTGGCTCAGCCCTACCACAAAAATCTGACGCGCTCCCGTCAACTCCCACCAAGTTCTGCTCAGAGAAGTGTGTGGCCCAGGCCAGCGTTAAGAGAGGCCTGGAAGGAGCAGCTAAGCTTGGCTCGACTGCGTCTTGGGAAGCGTCCAGGAAAAAAAAAAAAAGAGGGAGGGAGGGAAGGAGGGAGGGAGGGAAGGAGGGAGGGAGGGAAGGAGGGAGGGCTTCAACTTCGCACAACCCTCCCCCTCCCTTTTTCTCCCTCAGTCACACCTAGCTCGCTTTTCGGAGAACAGTGTTCTCGAAAGATCTACCGCTTCAACTCAAATGTCAAGCCCAGATGAGCTGCTTGAGAGGCAAGCAGAGTTCAACCCACGCCCTCATCCTCCTGCACCTTCTACCAGAGCTGGCGGGCTGGTCCTCAGACGAACCGTCCACGGAGGGAGCGACCCCCTCCGCCCGCAGACAGGCTGCCCCGCAGGGGCGTCGGGCCTGGCCGGCCGCTGACACCCTCAGGGCCCCGCGCCGGGGTCTGGCGGGGGACAGCAGCCCCGAACCCAAGGGTTGCGGGAGAGGGGCGGCCACCTCACCTTGACCCTGATCTCGTAGGTGGTGAAGCGGCCCCGGCCGACCCCCACGGTCTGCGGGTTGCTCACGTCGATCTCGAGGAAGTTGCTGGGCGGCCCGTAGGCGTCATTCAGGTTCTGCGGCTTGGTGATGAGCCGCCGGGTGTCCGCTACGGTCTCCGCCATTTCGCTATCGCCGCAGCAGCCGCGGGCTTCTCCCTACCTCCGCCTCCTTCCGCCAACGCCGCCGCCGCCGCCGCCGCCGCCGCCGCCGCCGCCGCCGCCGCCGCCCGCCGCGGGGACTCCCGGCTCGCGCGCAGCGATCGGAGGCGAACGAGCACGTAGGGCGGGTGGGCGTTCGCTCCACGCGAAGCTCCGCCCCAGGCTGCTCGGGCTTCCGCCCTCTGCCCAAGGAGAAACAGCTGACTGGCCTGAACGCCGCGCCCGGTTCGCAGGCCCCGCGGCGGCCCCGGAGGGACACTGCGGGGTGGGGCTGAGGCGCGGCGGCGTCACGGGACTGTGGGCGCCAAGGATACGGCGAGACTACAACAACCACAATGCCCCGGGCGAGCGCGCCGCCGAGTGACGCGCAGGCGCAGTAGGGGGCACTGGAAAGGGGGTGTGGGTTTCCGGTTTTTCTGACCCAGCTTCTCTGCCGGGAGGGACCCCGGAAACGATTTTAGCTGTCCTGGCGCATTGAAGGCAGTTGTTGGAACAGCAGGAAGGAGACAAAACTGCCTATACTGTAAGACAGCGGTGCAGTGCCTCACTGTGATCCCTGGAAATTCATTTCTAGAAACCTTTAATACACGTCTCAAATGAATCATTACATATCTGTAATCCTGACCTTTGGGAAATGAAGAGCAAAGACTCAGGAGTTCGAGGACAGCCTGGGCTACTTGAGACCTTATCTCAAAAAACCACAGGAAGCTGATGATGTAGCTCAGTTGGTAGATTGATGGCCTAGGATTCGTAAAGTCCTGGGTTCAATTCCCCAGGAAGGACATAAATCCCGACATAATATAATGCCAGCACTCAGAAAGTAGTGGAGGCGAAGGATCTGAAGTTTCAAGGTCACCCTCTTCTACACTGT
This sequence comes from Arvicanthis niloticus, assembly GCF_011762505.2. Classification (NCBI taxonomy): domain Eukaryota; kingdom Metazoa; phylum Chordata; class Mammalia; order Rodentia; family Muridae; genus Arvicanthis; species Arvicanthis niloticus. The sequence goes on from NC_047677.1 coordinate 15,471,258, forward strand.
TAGATTCAAAGCAGTAAAAGAAGGGAGTGGAATTTTTAAAACTCCGATAAGATCGAACTAAGGTTAAACAGTGTCTAGAGACAGGTCTGGCCCCTGAAACAAAATAGTGAACAAGATGAAAGCCCGGAATCCTGTCTGGGTAAACTGCCACTCTTGTTTCCCACAAATCCTGGTCAGTTTGTTTTGTTTTTAAGTGGTAAACTCCAAATTACACTTGGAATGCAACTCAGATAAGCCTTTGTACAAAATGGAAAAAAAGAACCAAGGAAAGACTCTGGAAGGGAAAGGGAGACAGAATATAGGGGAGTGCCCAGAACCAGGATACCAGGAGCCAGTGCCTGTGCTGTCATCCGTAATAGGTGAACAAAGCCATCGAGTCTCATAGGCAGCGTCCCACAGGTTCCTTAGAGACCCTTCAGGTCAGCCTACAGAAACAGCATTGTAGCACAGTCAGAAAACTAGCAAGTTCCAGACTTAGCAGTTTATTTCCAGAGTACAGGAGAATACACACCTGAAAAGAGAAAAGAGTTGGAGCTACGGTTCACTGATTAACAGCGCTTGTTGTGGGAGCACAAGGACCTGAGTTTGGACCCCAGGATTCATGCAACAAGGGTTGCCAGTACCGCCTGTAACTAGAACACTGTGGGGGTGGAGTGGGGGTGGGGAGATAGAGGAATCACAGGTTTAGAAGGCTTCCAGCCTGGGGTGGGGTAGAGAAGTACAAAACAATGAGTTCCAGGCTCAGAAAAAGATCTGTTAGGACTCTAAGATCCAAAACCAGGGGACGTGCTCCCCCAGAGACACACAGACAGAGGATTCGCTGCAACATGAGGTTTCATGATTCCGGTGCACCGGGGCTCTCTTGCATGCAGGCAAGAGAACCCCGAACAAAAGCTGGGAGCAGTTCTTATACAGAGCTTAGGAGGGCAACCGCAAAGGACCACAAAGGCTGACCTTAGGTTAGGTGACTAAGATTCGCACATTACTTTTATGATGAGTGTCTTCCTTCCGTTTGCCCAGGTTTGTTACGTTCCTGGAATGTGTCTCTGTGCTCTGGGCCTTCCCCACCCTCGGGTGGGTTCCCTTTCCTGTGGTCTGAGGAATGTTCATCAACTTCTCCCTTCCTCTTCCGAATGTTAATCCAGCAAGTGTCCTCTGACTCAGCAATAATGTACTCGTCCCAGAATTCATCCTGAGGCAGTGAATTCTAAATTCAAACCAAGGCCTGAATTTCTCACATTTGGTTCTTACAGATCATATACCTCAGAGAAATAACTAAGAGTAATGGAAGAGGACATGGATGTTGGCTTCTGAACAACATGCTTGTTGCACCACACACATAGGCACACATGCTACTGTGAGAATAAATTGTAAAAATGAAATTTTAGGTCTCAACATGAAAGATTCTTAGGTTCAGAGTTTCAATTTACACTCAAGTGTTAGCAGTCCCTAGGGTGCATCTTAGAGACTTGAACTAACATTTCAAAAGAACAAAGGACCCAAGATAGAGGCAATAAAACACCTGGGTGAACAGTCACTTAAAAGAATTCTCCCTGACTGAGATGCAGATGTAAATTGGGAGTGAGATACAGATATAAATAAGGACAGAGACTGGGAAGGAAACCAAGCTTGAGAAGAGATGTTAAAAAATCAGCCTTTGTAGTTATTAAGAGATAAAACTGCCTTTATGAGCCTTGTGAATATTGGTATATAAACGACCCCAACTCTGATTCAGGACTCTCTTTTGTCTGCATACAAGAGAGTCCTGGTGCACCAGTATTAATAAACCTCATATTATTACAACCAGTCCTGCCTGCGGGTTCTCTGTGGGAGTGCGTCCCTTGGTTTTGGATACTTAGAGTCCAACACTACATACACATAGACACACCTTACTGCACAAACACACACGGGGGGGGGGGGGAGAGAGAATAATCTAGAATTAGAATACAGTGGCTAAGTGAAAGTAACAGTGATTTTGTTTTGTCTAGACAAATGCCTGGTTATAATGGCAATGGGAAAAACATTTAAGGAAGCAAGCACAGAAAGAGAAAACAATGAATCCTATTCATAACAATTACCAAAATAACCACATCTCTTTCTTTTTGTTTGTTTGGTTTTTTTTGTTTTTGTTTTTTGAGACAGGGTTTCTCTATATAGCCCTGGCTGTCCTGGAACTCACTCTGTAGACCAGGCTGGCCTCGAACTCAGAAATCCGCCTGTCTCTGCCTCCCAAGTGCTGGGAATAAAGGTGCGCGCCACCACTGCTCAAAATATTGGGGAATATTTTATTCCCAAAATAACCAAATATCAAGACTCAATGGGAAGGAAAGCATCTGGACTTCGAGGACATCCTGGGGTCCATACCAAATTTAGAGGTTTGCATGAGAACTTTTTCTCAAAAAATGAGTTAAATTAATAAATTGAAGATAGGGTCTGAGAGACAGTGTAGTTTGTAGAATGGCGGCCTAGCATGCAAGGGGGGAGTGGGGTCGATCCCAGCACCACTTTAAATGGCTGTGATGGCAAATACCTGTAATCTTAGCACTGAGTGGAAGAAGGAGAAGCAGGAGTTCAAAGCCATCTTTGGACATTGTTGAGGCCCACATTCTGCCTCAACACTTTGCCTCAACACTTTTGGGGCAAGAGACGCAAAGAATGGAGACAAGACAGGGTATGATTCAGTCTCTTCTATTTTCTCAAGTCTCCCCTTTGAAGGGAATTCTGAGGTATTTATATACACAAGCTGGAGAACACAGGTGAAAACACTTTACCACGTGCACCATACAGCTGAGGTCACTAAACAGCAAAACAAGCTATGTGGGATAAACATATTTATCAGAGTGTGCTTCAGCTGTTACAGGCTTTTGACAACCAAGTCTTTCATCGGGGTATATGGTTCCAGATGGCTGCAAAGTTGATCTAGCCGCTTTCTGCTTAAGTCAGCTCCCAACAGGACATCTGGACACCAGAGATAAGATTGTGTCTAGAAATAATAGATGCTGGGTTTGGAGACACTAGGTTACCTATAATCCTAGAAGTCAGAAGACTGGGGCAGGAGACTCTTCATTGGAAACTAGTTTAAGAGAGCACAGTCTGTCACAGGGGGAGACATGGCAGAGTTTTTAGGAGCACACAGCTGGGACTCCTCACAGCTGGAAAGGAAGCAGACAACAGTATCTGTTGGTGTTCCTTTTTCAGTTTGTTCAGCCCTGGCCCCTAATCCATGGGATGGTACTGTTCACATGGAGAGTGGTGCTTCCTCCTTCAGGTTAGCCTCTTGGGAAACACCCTCACACACTTGGAAAGTCTATGTCCTTCATGATTCCAAGTGGGAATTAACAATCAGGGAGCCAGAGTAAGAGCATCAGTGCATGGAGAAGTACTGAGAGGAACCCCCATGATGCCGAGATTCTTGCTAAGCAGAACTAAGAAGATTCTTGCTGTTATCAAGCCAAGGGTTCAGACATTTATCATGGTCAGATGATGAAAGTGATCCATTGTCTCTGAGGAGCCTCTCTAGACTGGCTTCACAGTGAGTCATCCTTACTGAGATGGGCATGGAAGGCCAAGAGGAGGAGGGCCAGCAGAGAACAGAGCTCAAGGATGTGAGGGCGAGCTGGCTGTGACACCTGTCACTCCATTAACCACCCAGGCTGACCTGGCTGGTAGGCGGATGTCCCCTCCCTCCCTCATTGCTATCCTCTTTCCTGAAGTTGCATACTGGGTGGAGGAGAATGCCTTCTGATGGAGGAGAACCTTTCCTCTGCATTCAGACTCAGTGTTTCTCTACTAGATTGTCCCAGATAAGCTCCTAAGAGCTCAGCAGGCCCCTGTGCTGTTTGCTCACTGGGAGAGGCTCCAGCAGTGTTAGAGAGGATGCCACCAAAGCACAGTGAGTTTAAAGAGCAAACTCAGGGTATTCTCTGACCTGCCCCCCCCACTCCCCAGTTACTTAACCATTCCCAAAGCACAGGGAGATAAAAAGGTCTGATCTTTCCTTTCCAGGAGGAATGCAATTCTTAGGAAATCCCATTTAAGAAGAAAGATTAGCCTTAACCTGAGAGAGAAAAGGTTAAAGGTCACTTTTTTTGTAAGAGTGGCTCCAACAGATCACCTGAGAGGTTTTATCTACTTCAAATGACCTTTGAGTGTGGGGTAGGGAGCACATGCCAATGATCCCAGCACTCAGGAGGCTGCAGCTGGGGTGGGGGTCATGACTCTGAGGCCAGCCTAGACCTGCATAGTAAATCCCTGTCTCAAAAAAAGAAAAACAAGGGCAGAAATATATGACTCATTGGTGAGGTGTAAAGGAGAATCCCATTCTAGGATCAATGGCATTTTGTAATCTTGTAATCTGGAAATGTCCTCTTCTCCAGAGCTTCACAGGGAGACCCGTCTCAGAAAACCAACAGCAACTACAGGGATGTTCCCTCCGGACTTTTGGGTCCCGTTGGTCATTTCTTAAACAAACATGTGTTAAGCAGGTTGTATGAGGCTGGTGTGAATGTGAGCCACACAGGGGAGGGGAGATGGCACACAGCTGGCCATAGGGACAGAACAAGGACACCATCTTCCCAGCACCTGGGAGGAGGAAGCATGAGGTTCAGCAACTCAAGGCCAGGATATAATGAGTCGGAGGCCATTCTGGGCTCCTGAGAACCTGCTTCAAAACAACAATAAAACAATAAAAGTCACATGGCACAGTCTAGGGGAAGGGGCAAGGGGTCCAGAAATAGTAAAACAGAAACATAAAAATTGATACAATTTTTTCTTTGTGTGTGTGTGTGTGTGTGTGTGTGTGTGTGTGTGTGTACTAAGGACTCAACCTAGAGTCTCGTACATGCTTGATTGCTTTACTGTTTCCTACCCCTGGAACTGATGACTGACTGGTAAATTGCCTATGATTCGGGTGTACCTTTATGAGGGAGATACATTTCAAAGATAGAAATAAACTGTCCAGAGTGTAGTTGTCACAAACCTTTAAGCCCAGCACTTAGGAGGCAGAGAAAAATGATTTCTGTGAGTTTGAGGCTGGCTTGCTCTCCATAGTGAGTTCCAAGATAGCCAGGGCTATGTAGAGAGACCCTGTCTGAAAAAGAAAAGAAAAGAAGAGAAAAGAATTACAGAAGGCTGGGTTGGTGGCTCACAGTAAGAATCCAGGACTTAGTCTCAGCGTGGGTTCCATGAGACCAGTCTCAAAAAAACCAAACCAGACCATCTGACATGGCTCAGCAGATAAAAGTGCTCACCTCTAAGCCTGATAACCCGAGTGCAATTCTCAGGACTTACTTGCCTGGTGGAGAGAAAGAAGCAACTCCTACAAGCTGTCCTCTGACGTCAGACAAGAACCACACACACACATACATGCCCATAAGTAAGTGAACAGAATAAAACTGAATCAAGCAAACCAAAGAAAGAGCAAGAAAAACTACAAGTACACCACGCATTAGGCCGCAAAGCAGGCTAAAAATAGTATCTGAGCCAGTTATTGTAAAGTACCATAGCAACCAAACTCAAATCAATCAGTTGATCTGACTTTAGGATCTAGGGAAAAGGTGAGATGGAGTTATAATCCCAGCACTTGGGAAGCTGGGATAAGCATCCTGCCAGTTCAAGGCCAGCCTGGACTAGCACACTGGGACCCCTGTCATTTTTTTTTTTTTTTAAGTTGAGTTGTTTTTTGTAAAGAATTCTGTTCTATGCACTGTAGTTAACAGGAAAAAAAAAAAGACGCTCAAGTTGAGCACCTGTGCTGATGGCGTAGGCATCTCAAAGGAGTTGTTTCACTGAAAACTCCCATCTTTCGGGGGGAAAAAAAAAAAAATGCTGAGCAGTGGTGGCACACGCCTTTAATCCCAGCACTTGGGAGGCAGAAGCAGGAGGATTTCTGAGTTCAAGGCCAGCCTGGTCTACAGAGTGTGTTCCAGGACAGCCAGGACTACATAGAGAAACCCTGTCTTGGAAAAAAAAAATTGAGGGTGGTGGTACTTACTTTTAATCCCAGCACTCCAGAGGCAGAGGCAGGCAGATCTCTGAGTTCAAGGCCAGCCTGGTCTACAGAGTGAGTTTCAGAACAGCTAGGGCTATACAGAGAAACCCTGTCTGGGGGTGAGAGTGGGGGAGAAAATAAAGAAGAAAAATTCTATAGTAGTTTAACATGTACACCCAGAACTATGCCTAACTTGTTACAGGGAGCTGGGATTTGAACTCGGGTCCTTGTGCTTATGTAGTGAGAGCTTATATCTACTGAGACATCTCTAGCCTCAACGACAGTCTCTATACTGTACTCTTTCAATAAGATAAGCCATCTCAGAGAAGCAGCACTCTTTTTCTCCTGGCTCTGTCTCCCATCCCTGCTTTGTGAAAGCAATTTTGCAGTGACTAATCTACTTTTTGTCTGTTTGCTTGCTCGTCCTTTTCTGTCTAGAAAACTGAGCTTTTCTTTTCAGCTCATTGGAACATTTATTCTGTTCTGTGGAATGAAGTACTGCCAGTTCTATAATGGAGAAGAAAGTCAATCAAGACCTTTAGGGACAGAGAGATGGCACAGAAGGTACAGGCATTTACCCCAGCAGCCTGACCACCTGCATTTGACCCCGGGACTCAGGAGTGGAGGAGGAGAGTCAGAGTCACAGAGTTGTCCTCTGATTTTGTGTGCATGCGCACAGTCCCCTTGTCATTCTTACATCATACACAGTGACAATAGTAATAATAAATAACGTCCATAAATCAAGCTGGGCTGGGGATGTAGCTTGTGGGTATACAGTGCTTGCCTATCATGTAGAAGGCTCTGGCCTGATCTACAAAAGCAAACAAAGTTTAAACTGCTGTCCTTGGGTTTTTTTTTTTTTTTGGGGGGGGGGCGGTTTTGAGACAGGGTTTCTCTGTATAGCCTTGGCTGTCCAGAAACTCACTCTGTAGACCAGGCTGGCCTCGAACTCAGAAATCTGCCTGCCTCTGCCTTCCAAGCGTACACCACCACTGTCTGGCTGCCGTTCCTGTTTTAGCCTTAGGGAAATAGAGTCCAAGGCGTGCCGGGTGTGGTTCTCAGTTGTATTTACAAAGGAAGCTGCGGATAAGTCTTCTTTTGGGAGCACCTAGATAAACAGGAGGTGTTTGTCTAGAACCTGTGTTTTGGGTTTGGTAGGTGCCTACAAAAGCCCAAGTGTGATCCACTCAGCATGCCCCTGCCGGCAGTCAGTCTATCGTTCCTACAGCTGGAGTGTGAGCATATCACTGTATTATCACCACACAGTGGCAGTGAAATGGTTCAGTGGGTAAAAGTGCTCCTTTTCAAGCTTAAAGATCTCAGTTCTATCCTAGGATCCACAAGATCCAAGGAGGAAAAGGACTCTGACCCTGCCCCAAACACACACGCACTCGAGTTCACGCATGCACATGGGGGTATGAGGAAGGGGTTGGTAGGAGGGAATGGGAGGAAGGGGACTGTAATTAAAAACGAACAGTAGCCATTCAGTGTGTCACACATTCACACAGGCACCTATATGTGATTTGTTTGTTGTAACAATAATTAATTTTTTAAAAAAATCATTCTCATCTGCTTCCCCTCAAGTGAGTTGCAGTATTTTCATGTTTCCCACTCTTTCTATTGCTTGCAATTGGGACGTGACATCATCACTTTCGCCCCTCTCCCTGCCCTCACCCTGCTCAGCGGATGTTAGAATGCTCACACTCCGCCCTGACTGGCGCCTGCTGTAAGCTCCAGTCAGTTGTGCATAACCCTAGCATGACCCGCATTTTACAATTCTAGTCTTTTTGCCTTTTGTATTATAAATTTCTCATAGCTGAAATGTTATATTTTATGTAAAAATCTGTTTAAGATAGAGGCAGTACGCCGGGCGGTGGTGGCGCACGCCTTTAATCCCAGCACTTGGGAGGCAGAGGCAGGCGGATTTCTGAGTTCGAGGCCAGCCTGGTCTACAGAGTGAGTTCCAGGACAGCCAGGGCTACACAGAGAAACCCTGTCTTGAAAAACAAAACAAAACAAACAAACAAACAAACAAACAAACAAAAAAAGATGGAGGCAGTACTATAAGCAACTAAAATCCTGTGGGCAGTAACTGTAAGGTAAGTTCTCCCTGGCCATATGCCTTTTTCTTTCCTGCCCTCTCCCTGCCCCCCAACTCCCTCTCTCCCTTCTTAACCCCTTCCTTTACCTTCAACAGAGTCTCAGTATACAGCCCAAGCTAGTCTGTAACTTGCCACATGGCCTAGGCTGGTCTCTGGCTTGTGATACTCTTGTCTTAGCCTCTGAAGTGCATATAACACCATGCCAGGGTGAGTCTGCATTTCACATGTAAGACATGAATGCCCAGCAGGGCATGGTGCCTCAAACCTGTAATCCTAGCATTTAGGAGGCTGTGGTAGGAAGACTGCTGTGACTTTAAGGCCAGCTTGCATTACAGTAGCAAGTTTGAGGCCAGCCATGGCTACATAGCAAAACCTTGACTCGTGAATGAATGAATGAATGAATGGGGAGCCCTGATCATAGCTCAGTCAGTAAAGTGCTCACTGCAGAAGCATGAGGACTTTTTAGTCCTCAGCACCCAAGTGATGTGACAGACATGACAGAGCAAACAAGAGGCTCTGAAACCTATTAGACACAGACACGCAGTGTGACTAAATCGTGAATTTAGGCTCAATGAGAAAGTCTGCCTCAAAAAGCATGGTAGAAATTGGTTGAAGAAGACACCCAGTGTCAACAAGTACCTCAGCAGGTGAAGGTTCTTGCTGCTGAGTCTGAAGACCTGAGTTGGATCCTGGAACCTACATGGCTGGAAGAGAACTTTGTCTCTCAGCTTCTCAGTGTTTGCACACATACAGTGTGTGTGCACACTCATAAATGTGCTAAAAGGACGGGTCTGGAGAGATGGCTCGGCAGTTAAGAGCACTGACTGCTTTTGCAAAGGATCTGGGGTTGGTTTTCTTTTCTTTTCTTTTTTTTTTTTTTTTGGTTTTTCGAGACAGGGTTTCTCTGTGTAGTCCTGGCTGTCCTGGAACTCACTCTGTAGACCAGGCTGGCCTCGAACTCAGAAATCCACCTGCCTCTGCCTCCCAAGTGCTGGGATTAAAGGCGTGTGCCACCACCGCCCGGCGGGGGTTGGTTTTCATATGGCAGCCCACAGCTCACTGTCATCTTCAGTTTCAGGGTGTGTGACCCACCCTTCTGGCCCCTTTGGCCATGCACATGCACATGGTGCCCTTATACACATGAAGGCAAAACACTCATACATGCATTGAAAAGATGACACCCGGTGTTGACTCTGGCCTCCAGATGCAGATGCACGCACACATAATCACATAAGACTAAATAACAAATAAAATAAGTAGGGATGATGATAGGACTACGTCACTGGCACCGAGAGAGTTATTACTCTGAGGGCACTTGGAACGGTGTTGGACTCATGAGATTTCCATAAAAGTCGACAAGGAATGGGCTACTGTACAAGGAATACAGTTTTGTGGTCATAAGTTGAGGCCTGGACTACGGTGATTGGGAGTGACCTTGTGGAGTTTGGTGGGAGTCCTAAGAGGAAGAAGGTGCCTGACAGAGTCATAGTGGGACACAGAGCTGCCTTCTTTTGACTATAATAAACCCATGCTTAAATCTGATGGAATGTTTGAATACCTTCGTGTATTTACCATGGTTTTAAGTTCAGAACATTAAGTTTTCATCAACATATCAATCGAATGCAATGTCAGGGAGACCCTAAACAGAGTAGCGTCCATAACGATTTTTTATATCAAAATAGTTTCCATTTAAGAGAGCCAAAAATTCCTAAATGTGCTTAGTTTCAAAGTAATTTTTTGATAAACCAACTTGAATACTGCATTGTGGGTAACAAGGTTAAATAAAGGTTCTAATAAGACAAACAGTGACAATTTAAATAAATCAGATGTTTTTGTGGAAGATTACTCTGTGATTTTCTCCAATTATTCATGACATTTCACCCATTCATATTGTGATCTGCTTTAATAGTGGAATGGTGAAAAAAACCTCTTGTCTCCTTGTTTATTCTTTGTTCTCAAGGAGATAAGCTGTTTATAAAGACACGTTATTTGTTATTTAAATCACTTTTACTGAAGTTGTTTATTTCCTTGTTTCAGTTTCTAAAAATATTGCAACAATTGTAATGCTTCTTAGAGATGTCTATTCAATTCAGCTGATTTGTACTGAAATCTTTGCTAAATGGGCACAGGTGCTGATGTGTAGAACACACTAGTGTGAGTCAAAACCCACAGGCTGAGAGATGGGAGAGGGACTTTCCGTGTCAACTTCTCAAATCTGTGGCTAAAACCATCTTAGGCCTTTAAAATTTCTACATGTTTGCAAAGGTCTAATGCTATTACATGCCATCTTCTAAGTATTTAATAATAGTAATAATAATAATGATAATAATAAACCAGGTCTAAAGCTAAAAGCAGAAAAATTGTGCAATTTAAATCCAGAAATCTGTTCCTTAGAAAGTGGCCTTTAATCACTTTGCAGACTTTCAAGATCATAATTATTACATAAAAGTAATTACATTAAAAGATAATTTACCTGCTAGTAAAGTATCAAATTAAAGCTGAAAAGCACTACTTATAAACAGAATTAAATATATATTTTTAAAAAATTGTTGGACAGCAAACATGAAATTACATTTCTCCTACTTCCTTTCTCCTTGCCATGCACAAGATCACCACGGAAATAAGATTTCGGTGTTTTGATACTGAGAAGGCACATGAGAATCTGCCACATGGCCACGTTATACATCTTAGGTAGCATCCTACAACTCTAGGTAAGCAACAGGATTGATGTGTGAAATCAAACCCAATAGATTTGATGGTAGAAGGGACATTTGGTTATTTCCAAGAAGGAAGAGCTCCAAATCCAGCTGGGTTGATTTGTCTGAAAAGAAAGTGAAGCCCACTCTCGTAATTTACAGCCTGCATTCCTGCTGAGCGAGCCTGGGTACTGCAAACTCGGGTCTGTGGGTGCACAGCTCTCCCTTTGAAGCTGATGAGAATTGCTTTTGGTAAGTGAGAGGCATGCTGGGAAAATTGGGCCCTTACAATGGTGTGTGTAGACATTAGCGGTCTCATGACACTTTCCTGATCTGGTCCCTCAATTTTCTCCAGTCTTGGTTTTGGCAGAAGATACTCAGCCTTGGAAGGAACAGTCCTTAAATAATATCCTTGATATTTGTTTGTCATCCTCCGGTCTCACTCGAGAATTTTTCCGTTATCAGTTATCAGTGAAGTTGGATAAATAAAACTTACCTGATTTAAATCTTATCTAAATCATCTCAGATATCCATTTAAAAGTATAACCAAACTGAACCCATCTGACTCCTTTGAAGTCTAGGCCAACTCTCTGTAGTCACCTGAGGCAGAGAGTACAGTGGGCTCACATAGTTTTAGGATGAGCCATGCATTGCAGGCCAGCTTCAGTTCCTCTGGATAGGTGGGCTATAGAAAAACACTTAATTCTCCTTGCCTGGGCACATAGATCAGCTGCAATGGTTAGATCATCAGGGAGCAGGAATGTAGTTTTGTTTTGGAGAGAAGGGCTCTCTATGGTTTGAACCTGAAATGTTTAAATTTTGAATCTTGTTCTCTAGCTGTTGGTGGTCTTGGGATTGGTGGGGTCTGATGGACTGCCTGGCTATTGGAAGTAGATCCCTGGGGCAGGCCTTTGAAGGGTGTTGCCTAGCTCCTACTTGCCTCTAGGCTCTGCACTAAACTCGGCTAGATCTACTGTCATGTGAACAGTAAGGTCACATGACCTAGCCACTATTGAGAGGGCCTGTCATCTTGTTTTCTCTACAGAAACTTTTTTTTTTTTTGGTTTTTTCGAGACAGGGTTTCTCTGTGTAGTCCTGGCTGTCCTGATACTCACTCTGTAGACCAGGCTGGCCTCGAACTCAGAAATCTGCCTGCCTCTGCCTCCCAAGTGCTGGGTGTCGCGCCCCGCTTGTCCAGCAAGGAAGATGCAACAAACCAGATCCTTCTCATCAGCCTTTATTGGAAGCACTCTTTTAGATTTCTTGGGAGAGACTGCCTCAAATGCCCAGAACGGGCTGCTTATATACCCCCAGCCCTGGGCGTGGCAAAGTGCATGGAGGTGTCCGATTGGTCAATTTGCAATGCCTCGTTAGCATACTCATTAGCATACTCCGCCTTCGAGGGGGTGATTGGTCAGGTTCATGGTACCCTAGTGGTACCTCATTTGAATGCCCCGTTCGGGAGGGGCTGGAGCCAAATTGAACTGCGCATGCATGTGCAGGCCTCTGGTAGTTCCTACCAGAGCCTAGGCAGGCGCCATCTTGGATTGCAGCCTCAGAGCGGCTGGCACGGCTGGCACGCGCAAATGTGCGCCCTTGGCCCGCAGAGTTGAAGCGGCTCAGCGCGTTGTTTTAGTCAGCCGTGTCAACTCTGCGGTGCCGTTTTATTCAGCCGCATAAGGTTGGTGGCCTACAGCTGGGATTAAAGGCATGTGCCACCACCGCCCAGCTTCTACAGAAACTTCTGAAAAAAAAAAAAAAAAAACACATAAGTCCAAAGGAGTCTTTTCTCTCTGTTTTGTCTGGTAACTTGCAACAGCGGGAGAACAGGAATGAATCCCTCTCACTGCATAGCCCTGGCTACCTTGAACTCACGGCCCTCTTTCCTTAGCCCATGAAGTGCTTGTAATTATAAATGTGTGCCACTACCACTGAAATCCCACCACGGGGCTGGTGAGATGGCTCAGTGGTTAGAGGTGCTTATGTCCAGAACCCATGGAATGGAAAGAGAAAAACAACTCCAGCAAGTTGCCTTCTGGCCATGGCACAGGCACAGGAGTGTGTGGACCTGTATGCAATTGTGTGCACACACACACCCAAACACAAATAAACGTAAAAAAAAACCTAACCCTAAAATTTCACCTTTGGAGTCTCGTGAGCCTGTGAAGATACATGTTCAACAGTGTTAAAGCCATCCAGAAGCAACAGTTAACTTGTCCTGCTGCTCTGCTCTCCCAAAGCTTTCCCCATCCTCACTCTTAGCTGTGGCTTATACCGACGTACAAACAACAGTATATATCTTCTGTCTTCTGTCCCTAAATTTTCATCCTGAAAAGTGTTCTTCATTTTTTTCTTGTAATCTCTGGGTGGTGGTCACACATACCTTTAATCCCAGCACCAGGAAGGCAGAAGCAGGTGGATCTCTTAGTTTGAGGTTAGCCTGGTCTACAGATCAAGTTTCAAGAAAGCCAGGGCTACACAGAGAACCCCTGTCTCAAAAATTTTTTTCTTTTTGGATTTGTTTATATGTGTGAGTTTTTGGCTGCATATGTGTGTGTGCACCACATACCTGCAGGGCAGGGAAGCCATGTGACCCTGAGCCTGGTTTCTGGCAAACTGATATAACAGCTTACTAAACCCTTCTATTTCAGGAATTCCCAGGCTTCTGAGTTCTAATTGAAACAGAAACTCAATGCATATGTAGTATTAAGCCTGAATCATACTTGGTATCTCCCTGGAAACTTAAATTTTAGTTAGTTATTGTAAGGAGCAGGCCCATAACAGGACCAACTCCATTTTGTAATAGGAAAGAAAACAAGTTTTGAAGTGAAGTTATTTTGAAGTGCTATGATAACCAGAAGTTGTTTTGAAACCTTATATGTGTACATAAAAATAAGCTGTTTTTAATAAGTATGATAGCCAGCTGCAATGAGGTCAGAGCCCACTGATAACCAGACAAGAATGGTTATCTACCATGCACATCAGCAGTAACACCAAATCAGGCATAAGAGAGGAGCCCCCGACAGGGGCATATCATCACACTGGTAGCCATGACTGCCTAATGTGATTCTCCGCCCAGGTCTCCTCTGTACCCAATCATCAAAGCATCAGAGACCATGCCCTGACTTCATGGTCAAGCCCCCTAAGAAGTCAAATTAACAATTCAATTAGCTGGAAGCTGCAGCCCGTCCTCCTTCCCAGATTCCGGACCTGTAGCCTAAACCAGCATAAGGACTCAGGTCATATAACCCATAAATGAATGATGTATTCATTGCTATGCTTATTTCTTTGGTAATTAGCAATTTATTATTTGTGTTCATTGTGCTGATATTGAGAGAGGAAATCACAGGAAATGTGGCAATACCTCATCGTGGCAATAGTCTTAGTATTGGTGATAATATATTGTTTGCTGTGCATCATTAAAGAGCAATTGAATGTCAAACCCTCAGTCTATGGAGTACTCTCTCCCCTCTCAGGGAGCTCACAGTCAATCCAGCCTATGTGATCCCTGAGTGGAGAAGGACCTGTTGCTCCTCTCCCCTTATCTATCTATCTATCTATCTATCTATCTATCTATCTATCTATCTACCAAAACCTTATCACAACCTGCTCCTTACAGATAAGATACAGAGCTTGCTACAGTTATTTTAATAATTACTTTAAAAAAAATCCATCATTAGCTGCCTAACCCTGTGATCTTCCTGCCTGGAGGAGTGTTGGTCTACCATACCTGACTGAAAAATGGTTTTTTTTTTATTAAAAACACAAAAACCCACAAATAGTATCAGAATACACACTTAGGAAATAAGGAGTGTTAGCTGGTGGATTGGATTACTATTCTACTTCTTCTGGAGTTTTTTTGTTCTTGTTTTTGGTTTGTTTTTCGAGACAGGTTTTTCTGTATAGCCCTAGCTGTCCTGGAACTCACTATGTAGACCTGGCTGGCCTAGAACTCAGAAATCCACCTGCCTCTACTCCCAAGTACTGGGATTAAAGGTGCGCACCACCACTGCCTGGCACATCTTGATTTTCTTAAAGTCTGTTACAAAGACATTGTGCTGAGTGTGATGGCCAAGCCTTTAATTCCAGCATGTGTGAGGTGTGCCCTTCCCCTAGCCCTGAGCAGACCTGATGAACTTTGTTTACCACAACAGACCAAGTGATAGAATCTAGGTGGAGTTACCCACCTTGGCTTCACAGAACTTAGAACTGCCCCTGGGCTTGTCTTGAGTTGCTGAACATTAAAGCATTGAGCCTTGATCAGAGAACTTTGTCTTGGCTTCATCTCTTCTTGGCCCTCTGTCCCCCTTTCATTCCCAGCCCCCCTTTCAGGTGAACCCAATTGATTCCTGGCCGCAGGGAGGTAGAGGCAGATGGATCTCTGTGGTGGCTAGTCTGGTCTACATAAGTTCTAGGACAGCCAGGGTTACATAGTGAGACCATGTCTCAAAAGAAAAAAAGAGAGGAGAGGAAAAGAAAAAAGAAAGTAAATGGTGCTTTATTTTTCATTCCTTGGTCTACAAGAAGGACCCACTAACTTAGATAGTTGGAAGGGCTTTTGCTCAGTTAGGTTACAGCTTTGGAAAGATGCGCATACTAGAGGGGTTTGGGGTGGGGGAAAGAGACTACATCAGCTCAGAAAGAGCAAATGTTAATGGATGGATTTAAGGTGTTTTAAGACAGTAGGGTCAAACCAGGCAGTGGTGGCGCATGCCTTTAATCCCAGCACTTGGGAGGCAGAGGCAGGTGGATTTCTGAGTTTGAGGCCAGCCTGGTCTACAGAAACCCTGTCTCAAAAAACCAAAAAACAAAACAAAACAAGCCAAGACAACAGGGCCAATTATATTTGAGAGAGGATTGGCTGTGAGGGTTGAGGATCAGAAATGAATGGACAGGTTCCTCGTGTGTGGCTGGCTGTGATGAACATGGATGTAATCCCACTCCTTGGGAGGTCCAGGCACAAGGATTATTGCCAGGTTAAGCCACTTTAGACTACTCAGTACCAGCTCAGCTAAGGCGATACAGTGAGCGTGCTGGGGTCCAGGAATCACCTCAAAAACCACTGGTCTCAATCAGTCAGGGATAGTTAACTGAGCACATGCCCAGGACTGGTCGACCGGGGTCATGGTCCAGATTTGGAAATGGGACCATAACCCTGAGTTAAGATCCTACAGGGGTTTTAAGCCCTAGATCCAGGAACATCTGTGCCAAGTTATTTCACCAATCACGATTTAGGGATAGGGGATTTCCTTAGGAACATGTCTGTGTTGTACACTTACCCTGCTCCCGTTGGTTGGGGCATTCAACTGTGTCAGGGGACTTGCCTTGTCTAACATTCATGTCTTAGCTTGCCAACCAGGATGTCGGTTGCCCACATACATGTCTCTTTCTGACAAGTAGGTTGCCAGTTCCCAGGGAGGTCTTGAGAACTTAATCTGTACTTGACCGCTACTCGAAATGGAAGTCTTATTCCAAATAGTTTTGTTTGTTTGCTTGTTTTGTTTTGTTATCTCTTTATAGCCCTGGCTGTCCTGGAACTCACTCTGTAGACCAGGCTGGCCTCAAACTCAGAAATCCACCTGCCTCTGCCTCCCAAGTGCTGGGATTAAAGGCGTGTGCTACCACTGCCCGGCTTCCAAATAGTCTCTTACACTGGTGCAGGTGTCTCTCTTATGTTGGGGTCCATCCCAGGACCAGCTTATATCATAAAAGCTTATACACAGGTGCAGGAAGCGCTGCTGGGTGGTTGGTTTGGGTCCAAGCTTATTATGGGTAACTATACAGAACAGTTCTTACTTCTGTGGTTATTGGTTTCCCAGGGCACGGAACATAACAGACTA